>NW_026899231.1:0-77162 GCF_033153095.1 Gastrolobium bilobum
GATTAATTTAACCTTCAAGCGCATTATAGGACCATTAATAAAATAATCATGTGAAGTCTCATCGAATAAGCATGATTGGATTAGATTGGACTTAAATATCTATGGGAGGAGATTTAAATTAAGAAATTAATTAACCTGCACAGCAGCATTGTGGGCCTATCAATAAAATAATCATGTGAGACCAACGGATAAGCATGATTGGATTTATGGGCCTTAATAATTTCAAAATTTTAATAAAGTATTGTACGGCCCATCGTCGATAATACTAAGTTATTAAAGATAATTTTGAAATTAAACAATGAATTCGACTGGGCTTATGAAAATTCTCAAACAAAAATGTTGAATGTGTGAAGGTTTTAAAAATTAATTAATTTTAAAACCTGCGGGCTCCATTTGTGGGTTTATTAGTGAAATGGTTATCGCTGAAGCCCCATCGGATAAGGATAATCAGATTTCACTAGATTAAATCTTAATAATTTCAAAATTTTATCAACTTTGGTAAAATTGTTAACCCTCCCATCGAGGCTCTGGCAATGGCATTGAAGGCCCAAATAACAATTTTGGTTTTTACAAGTGACTTGCCCATCGTAAGCCTTGTAAAGATAAACTGAAGGATTGTTAACAATAAACAAGAGTAGTTATGAGAATCTACTCGCACTTCGTTTGTTTATTGCATTATTTGTTTGTAATTGTGTGCTTTATATGTTTTTCAGAAAATATCTTAGAAATGATTTTGAGTCGAAAACCTCTAGATGGTACCAACTATGAATAAGTGAAAAGCAAATTTTTTGATATTGTTCTAAAACATGGAAACTAAAATTTGTTCTGACAATGCGAGGGCCATAGCAACCTGCAGAAGATGCGTCTTAGGAAACTAAGATGCATTTCTCAGATTAGGAAAGGGCAGATATGGTAGTTTGTTGCTATATTATTGTCAGTCTTTCCAAATACTTGCAGAAGCAAGTGTACATGATTAAGAGTGGAGTAGAAATGCTTCAGGCTCTTAATGACATGTTTGCTGCGTCTAGCAGCTCTGCTAGACAAAATGCAGTCGGTGCAGGTTTTGCTAAGAGTCTTGTTAAATCCAAAGGGAAACCCAAGGGTGGTAACAAGAACAAAATGACTTGGTTATCAGTTGTCAAACCAGTTGCTATGAAGAAGCCGCAAGGCAAGTTCTTCAAGTGCAGACTGAAGGGATACTGAAAGAAAAATTGTCCAGAGGTGATGAAAAGAACCTGACATGGGCATATCAAGGCCTGATCAGCGAATGAATTATTGATTCAGGATTCACTGATTATGTTTGTTACTCTTTGTAGTAGTTCAAACATGGCATACCTGTCAGCAATGGACATAGATATTTTAAGCTTGAAAATGGAAACTTGTGTCTGCATTTGCAGTAGGACAAGTTATTTATACGACTATGGTTTTGAGTGACTGTTTATTTGTTCCGGATTTCAAGAGGAATTCAATTTTTGTTAGTTGTTTTGGTTAAAACATGGTTTGACAATGCAATTGATTCCTCAGTTACATTTCGAAGTTCATCTTCGTCTTGTTTTGTTCTGGTACATTGTTTAAATAGTCTTTATTACCTATGTCCTATACCCTTTTTTAAATTTGTTACGTTGAATGGAAAAGATGATGAACAAGAACTTTCACCAAAGAAATAAAAGTTTTAAATGAAACATAACTTTGGCCTTTGTGATTGAGTCATATTATCTCAAGTAGGAAACATATTTTAGTTAAAAGAAGGACTGAAAGTTCAATAATATTTTAACTAACAGCTACATGTTAGTCCTATTTGGAAGGTAAAGTGACCAAGCAATCCTACAAGGGCCAAAAAGGTTTGCGCAACTATTCAACTGGAACTGGTACATACTAATGTATGTGGACCAATTAGTGTTCAGATCAGAAGAGGTGATGAGTACTTCATTATATGAATGTTTACTCTGGATTTGGACAGATGAACCAAGTGCGCCATAAGTCTAAAGCTTTTGGAAATTCCAAGAGGTTTAGTCTGAAAAGCAGTGCAAAAACATCAAACATTTCTAGATGTGAAAATCAAACATTTCTAAGACTGATTCCGTCAAAGTTTGTTGTAAAGACACCTAAAGAATTATGGAAAGGGTGCAAGCCCAGATCAAACCATATTCGGATTTAGGGTGCTACGGCACACGTCCTACAACAACAGTCAAATGAGATAGAATCTTGTATGGAAGAGTGCATATCTTTTGGCTACCCTAAGAGAACTAGGGATGATTTCTTATTTAGTCTTAAGGACAAGATAATCTAAGTGAGCACTCACATGATTTTCTTAAAGGAGGACTAGATAAGAAATTATAAGCTCTTAAGTTAGGTTATTCTTGATGAGATTTATCTCAGATCAAGAATTTCTAGAATCTCTAGAAGCTTCATCCACTGTTCCCTTGATTGTTCAAGAGGGGATATATATATATCTCTAAGTGAACAAACAAGAGAACCATGATTGGAAATTCAACATGATAATATATAAGTGAAACTAGTAGAAATATTAGTATCACATGTAAAGGAACAATATCAAGGATAAGCGGATCCTCAAGAAATTGAAGATCCATCATTTGACCCACTCTTTGTTTTACCTATAAATACACAAGGTCTAGTGCAGTACATTCGTAGTGGGAGAGAACCTTGTTAACTCTCAAGTTGTTTCTTGTTGAGTGACATTGATCCTACTAGTTACGATAATGCACTAGAAGATGTTGTTGATCAAGTGTTGCTCAGGCTATGAACAATGAGATGAAATACTTGTATTTCAACTCCGTTCGGTCCTAGTAAAGACACCAAGAGGGGTAAAACCCACAAGGTGCATGTGGACATAAAAGGCAAAGAGAGGATGGACAGAAAGGTGAAAACCTTCAAAGCTAGCTTGGAGGCAATTTTTGCCAGACGCCATGCTTGAGTCTATCCAGATTCTCTTAGTTGCTATAAGTCTCAATTATGAGATTTCATTTTGGGAGTTGGATGTCAGGATATCTACATACAACAACCAAAAGGGTTTATAGCAAATGAGTAGGAACACACGGTATGCAATTTGTGAAAGTCTATTTCATAGACTTAAGCAAGCATCCAGGTCTTGAAACATCAGTTTTGATCAGGTTATCAAAATTTTGATTTTGAGAGAACCTTGATGAATGATGTGTATTTGTATGTAACGGATACAACGGAAGACAGCAGCTTTTCTGGTACTTTATGTAGATGATATACTCCTTATTAGAAACAATGTGGAGGTAATATCAAGCATAAAGAGTTGGCTAAGTTAGTGTTTTGGTATGGAAGTACTGGGGAAGCCAATTATATTCTTGTTATAAAATTCTTATGAGGCCGGAAGAATAAGTTGTTGGCATCACCTCAGGCTACTTACATTGACAAAACCCAAAATTCAACATGAGAATTCTAAGAGAAGAATTATAATTCTCAGATGTGGAATTCATCTTCCTAAGGAGTGACCAAAGACTTCTAAGAAGGAAGAATGCATGAGCAAGATATCTTATGCTTTGGCAAAGGTAGACTCACGCATATCATGTTGGGTGTTAAACCAGACATCTGTCATGTAGTGGGAGTAGTGAGATAGTACCATTTTGAACCTAGAGGAATACTAGATTATTGTTAAGCATGTACTCAAGTATCTTTGGAGAACGAGAGATTATATGCTGGTATATTCTAGTGGGAGTCTTGAAAAGCTGAGTTTTAAAAAATTCAGTTATTTCAAGTGGATATTGACTCAAGAAAATCAACCTCGAGCTATGAGTTTTTCACTAAACTCAGATAGCATTAGAGGTGGATCTTGCAGACCCAGTTACTAAGAGTTTGCCTGAACTTGTGTTCGAGAGGCATGTTACTTCTTTGGGTCTTAGGAGGATCCCAGACTTGCATTAAGCAAGTGGGAGTTATTGGTTTCATTGTGCTCTTGGAGTAAGACGATGAAACAATAAAATCATTTTCTGAATTTCATAAATAAGGTTTTATTTATTTATTTTGCGCACTATTTACAAACATAAATGTCCAGATCAAATTGTGGAGTATATGAACATATGGATACGTTCATGGAGGACATGATCATAGGATCTCACAATTGATGAATGGAGTCACAGCCGTTAAATAAAGTTGGGCACTTTATTCAGGCTGCAATATTTTATGAAATGATTTTGTCCGAATCATTGTAAAATATTGGTGTGAATTAACATTCACATTGAAAGGATCAAGGAGAGATTTGATTAAGGTTGTTTTTCTGTCATAAGGTATCAAATCTCCAGTTAACTATAGTTATGAGATTGCTCTTAATCCTGAGTTTATTATAAATAGGTAATCAAATAGTTTTCATTCTTTGATTTACCAACGGGTGAGGTTCGATCTATTGACGACCAATAACTCGGTATTTTGGGAGTGAGATTATTTGATTATCGGTATTTATGAGATAAACAACATGGAATTTGTAGGATATGTCCCCTTGATATGTTTCGGTACTTGGATATTAAAGACACTGGCCAGTGCATGTAATCCATTAGAGAAACTATCATAGTCAAGGGAATAAATAATTGATTGAGTTACAGAAAACTTGTCAATCAATTATAGACATTCTACAAAGGGGCGATGCATATTCATGTTATAAGTGTTGTTAATCTTGGAGTTCAAGTTCGGGCTTTTAGTGGAGTAGCACCGAATTAGATAATCATTCGTTGATTATCAGGAGCCTTGATTAATAACAGATGGTAGATCCCCAAGCTAGCTTGAGACAAGGGATGGGGTATTTTTCGGATAGATGATGACTTATGGGTTACATGATCTTGGGTTTTACGACTCAAGTTTGTATCCAAAAGAGCAAGTGGGAGATTGTTGGGTTTGCTCTTTTACTAAAGCCCAAATGGGTTATTAGTATGAGAAGAGCCCAAGGAACCTAGAGCCCAATGAGCTAGGGTTTCTTGGAACCCATATAAATAGTACCTCTTAAGTCATCAGCCTAAAATGTCTTTTTTGTGAGAAAGAGACAAGCTCAGAATCTAATCAGTGCCCACACACTTCTCCTTCCTCCTCGAGAGATAGTTTGGAAGATCTGCCACAGCCCAGCTTTAAGGAGGTTGTTCGTGCTGCGGCGCTGATGTGAGCTGTTCGTGAAGAGGAATCCTACAAGGGAAGATTCTACACGAGACCTGCGCACCGAGAGGTAATTGTGAAACAAGGATGATTCGGTAAGCATACCAATGTACTAGGTCTTAAACCGCTTCCGCATAAATCTAAGATTTCCAACAATGATGTCTCTAAGATATTTGGAGATTACCAGCAACGGAAGATTCGGTCTAGTGAAATCAGGATCATGTACCTCATTGTTGCGCCATTTCCAGAGATACCAGATAGTTGAGGCAAAAATATCCTTCCATTCTAGTAACTGGTAATGCGTCCAACCTTGGTTCATATTTCTTTGGATCCAGGCTTCTAGAGGCAGGTTGAAAAAATCCACAGGGGGGTTGCCTAGGAACCAAGCCATCCAAATCGGTGATGCCAAGCTGCAGTCCCTGAGCACATGTAAAATATTCTCCACCTTGTTTGAACAAAAATGACAAAACGGAGACCCACTCCACTTAGCAGTGAATTCGTTTGATAGAAGACGGCCATGATATACCAACCACAAAAAAGTGCGAATTCTTTGTGGACCTCGCCAAGTCCAGATCGTCTTCCAAAGGGGGTCAGGATTGTTGTCTTCAAAACACATAAGAGTGTTATAGGCTGTCTTGACCATATTACCTTTATTCACCGCCTTACACCACACCAGGTTGTCATCCCATCCATTGGAAGCAGGAGGTAATATAGCTCGAATGGATTGGATCACTTCCATGTAATAAATAGTCTTAGATACCACAAAATATCAAACCATACTAAAAGAGAAACAGACTAGACTAATAATCCCTATGGTAAAGCCGAAGTTACTAGCTCTAGTGCCAGCTATATAGTAACTAGTAACCTTCCTATACTCCTTTGGTCATCTTGTTGACACATTTCCTACTGCAAAATTCAAGTCACTTGCACTTTTTCCTTTTCAAAGTTCTCATGTATCAGGTTGGTTCCTCTTGATGTCTGAACCAGTCTTCTTTCTTTTGGTTTTAGTTTTGGGTGGGAGTAGGTTTTGCGTGTGTGTGTGTGTAATATAATAGCCTTAGCCCTTTGCTTAAACTTCCTTTCTAACTTCAACCATTCCATTTCTTTGATTCATTTTACTCATGTCATTTCTATGCTCGAAAGTGTTGAATTTATCTGAAAGGAAATTATCCAAATGATACAATTTCATATATTATCTCCAATAGATTATCTTATCTATAGATAAAGATTTATTACTTTATCACTCTTCTCAAATTATATATTAATTTGTTCCTTTTGTTGAATAATACCAAAAACCCTAAATTAATAAAATTATTGTTAGAGGGCTGATTGACCGTTTCAAGAACCTTTATTTGTTTGCATAAATAGCCTTAGCTATATATAGGTTTATAGTGTCTTAAAAAAATTATCCTGAAATGTCCAACAAATATATATCAGTACTTAACATGCACACAGTCTGCAGGCTTATATAATTGAGGCTCACTCTGATGTGATGCATCACTCTTATGGATTGTATGATTCATATTTACAACAAAGAAAACAACAAATTCATTGAAATCTTATGCATGTTTGGAATGGATTACCGATAAAAATACAATTATTCATCAAATATCGGATAACTGGGAAGATGAAAGTGGATTGGTGTACAAAGGATTGATGTACATAAAAGGTTGAATACTACGAAGGATTGATAAGTTATTGGAAGAGAATGTCCGATACTAAAAAGCAAGTGTTGACTCTTGAAGTCTTGAAGACTGCAGCGCTGAAGGGTCTCAGTGATAGCATGTATGTAAGTATAATCTGATATAGCTTCTCTCATGTAAATCACACAAAATCAAGGTGAATCCCATTTTAATCTTTTTTATATTTTATTTTTTAGTGGGACCCAATCAAATTTATCTCACAACATGAATGGAATTGCTGGATCTTGAATGGAAATTTCAAAGAAAAAGTAAATATACATGTTGAATGGAATTTTAAAGGACAAAGAAAATAAATAGATTTAATGAAAAAAAACATATACATGACCATTTCTCACAGGGATTGGAATTACTATAATCAAATCAATATATCGAATCATTGATTGATGCTTCTATTTTTTTTGTTTTCTTCAATATCAAATTATTTATGCTTTTTTAAAAGTCATTCTTAATTTTCACTTTTAACTTTGTCTTTCGCCACCATGAAGTGAGAAATATAAATTTTCCTTCTTGCTTCTTTTTTCCTTTTTAATATAATTCTGAAACTCAAAATAAAATTTAAAAATCAAACCCAAAGTATTAGGGTATGTTTGAGTGTGTTTTGGTTTTTTTGTTCTTAAAACTGTTTTGTAGAATAATTATGGAAACAGTTATTTTCTATGTTTTCTTTATTTTGAAAGTTAAAAACCAAAACAGAAAACAAAAATAACTCAAACATATTCTCTAAATTTGATTCTAAAAACAAGAAAATAGTTATAGTTTTTAAAACTTTTTTTACAAAACAGGCCTTACCAAACGAGTTTTTTTTTTTTTTGTTCTAAAAACTAAAAAACTATTTTTGAAAACAGTATTCAAACAGAGCCTAAGTTTTTTTTAAACTTTTGATTGATATATTTTCACAAACAATAAAATATTAAAAAATAATAAAAATAATATTTTACATCAAACACAAAAAATACTTTTTAACCAAAAGTATTAATTATATTTTTTTTAACTTTTGATTGATATATTTTCACAAACTAAAAAATAATAAAAATAATATTTTACATCAAATACATTGTTTAAATTAAAATTATTATTTACTTCCATCTACGTGTAAATTTGAATAATAATACAAATTGTTCCTTTCATATGTTTTATTATTTCTATATGTAATCCATATTTAATTTATGACAATTATATCAGTTCAAAATTTATATTTTTTAAAATATGTAGACTAACTCAGTCTAAATCTTTGGGTTTGATTTTTAAATTTTATTTTGAGTTTCAGAATTAGGCAAATTAAAATTATAAGAAATTCATAAAGTTATTACTTTCTTGCATTTTCTCAGTACCGAAACAAAGACAGAACCTGATTCTGATATGAACCCAGCTCATTAAAATTATATAACTTAAAAAATACATAATTTAATAAATTTGAATATTACATTTTTGTATTTGATGTAAAAATAACATTTTTATTATTTTATAGGGTTAGAGACGTGTAATTGAAAATATTACAATAGTTGCAGTTTATATTCTTTATGACGAATAATATAGCAATCAGTTTGTGAAGTCATTGAGGACAGAAATAGGTATGAGAAAGGAATAACTGTATTGGAGCATACATATTTGAAATTGCATATTCTGGTTACATTTTTTACAATCCTACCACACGTTGGAGTTATACAATGAAGTAGGCTTCCTCTGCCTCTTCATTTTTTATTTTCTTTTAGAGAAAAGATATTGTAACAATCAATTAGTATTACTACCAATGTTATTATCAATTAATTTTACCGTTAGATCAATTACGTGATCCAACGGTTATGTTTATTTTCATTTTTGTATGATTATGATTTATCATATTTAATATTTTATATTTATTTTCATTTTTGTATGATTATGATTTCTCATAATTAATACTTTCACGTTAAATAGGGTACAAGAGATACTTAATCATACTCACAACTTATTTTAAAATCAATACCAGATCAATTCTTTGATTGATTCCATCAATGTTATTGCATATAGAAGTGAAGTTAAACTCTTTATGTTGAGCTATGTCATGATGACATACTGACGAGAAAAATGAGAAACGTTTTGAGTTACTTACTTCCTGTTCTGAATCGCTAGACTTCCTTCTCCAGTTCAGTCCCTTGTCCAAATCTATCTCTACCTTCCTGTAAGCTTTTTGAGTTTTCTCTTTCTACCCTTCTTGGAATGACGTTTTGCACAACTCTTGATCCCCATTGAAATGAAAACAAGAGGTCAATATTTTTGTCAAGTGCAATGGAGAAGACTTAGTCACAAAAAAAGTGAAACTAAATATATTTAGACATCATCCGTTTAAAAAAATTCATATTTACAAGCTGCTAAAAAAAAAAAAGCAATACAAATGATTCAGAACATGAGTTCATAAGAAACTCAAAACATGAGCCCATGAGAGGTTATTATAATCTTTTGAAAATGGCAGTGATAATATCCTATCCCCACAAACTAATGAAGACTCTTACACACACACACACACGTAGTTCAAATAACTTTCACGAAATACGCTATTCTAGTTTCTCCTACATTGAGCATTTCATGGCTATTGAATTCTGTTTCAAAAGACATCGTTGACCAGTGTTGTAAAAACGCAGTGTCGAAACCATACTATTTCTACTTTCTATGTTTTGATGACAAAAAACTCTTATTTCTCTATAAGATTTCATCTTCAAAACTTTACCAAACCATCAAATTTTCTTCATTAAATTTGTTTCTCTCACTCTCCTCTTCACCACCATATCATTTTCATGGTGTGGATCAAATTTTCGAGTTCCTCACACCATCATACAGCCACGATTTTTGAGAGTTGAAGGATCATGGAGTTGTATTCTTGAATTCTCTTGAAGAACAACACATCCTTGCTTAGTTCTTTTGAGTTTTAATGTAAGTGTTCTTAAACTTTCTATAGTTAAAAAGGGTTTTGGGTTGAAACGGTTGAAAGCCGTGTCAACTCGATAAACTCAGTTGACTCGACGAGTTTAACGAGTTGATTCAGTTTAAAAAAAATTCGGGAGTATTTTTGAGAAATCACGTCTTCCCTCAAATTAAAACAGAAAAAACCCTACTGGCAGCTCATCCAGGGTCGTCAATCATTGCTGACTTGCTGCTTCTTCTTCTCTAAGTTTATACACTCATTGTTGCTTCTTGCTTCTCTTTGACAAAGCAATTTTTCTCGATCTTCCACCAAATCAGGGGTAATCCGTCTTCTTGCTTAAAGTTCAATTTCTACTAACTAAATTCAGTTTTGATTACATAGAAGTAACTCTATTTATGTCTACAACAATTACTAATCAAATATCAACAACTGGAATTATGGAATTCTTGGTTTTACCCTTGTTATATTGCATTCCTGGATTTTACTGCTATAGCACTTTCTTGATGAAAGTTGAGTGCTACAGCACATTTTGGAATTTTTCCAAACCCAGAATCAAATTTGCATAAAAATAAATCTATCTAATGACAAGAAAATTGAAACCTGTCCCCAGATATTAAACCAAATTTGTTTATGTAAAATCTCACCTTTCACTTCAAATCATCCATGATTTTAAAGATTCAATCAACAAGAAGCATGCATCTTCATTTTTCAATCACGATTCATGTAAAATAATGTCAAAGACAATTCCCACAGCCTTCAAACAACAAGAAATTGCTAACTGAAAATTAATATTGAGTTGTACAAGTAATTATAATTAATGGGTATCAACCAATACATCTAGATTCCAAGAAAAGAATTAGAAACACATGATTCCAGCAACTTCAACAAAGAAACTCGTAACAAAAAGAAAATTCATTGTCTTTGCATAAACCAAATACAAAGCAGAATAGTAAGAGTCAAGAGGTACAGACCACAAATTCGATTACACTATTCAGAATTCTAAAAGCTAATCAGAATTACATATTGAAGATTGAAAGCTTTTCTGAATTTTGGATCCCTCCAAGAAATGAATCTTGCACGTGCCTTCTTACAAAAGTCAGAAAACTTGAAAACTAGAAACTAACTTCAGCCTTCACAAAACTAAAACTAGAGTTCATATTTAACTAATTCAAAAAGCCAAGAACGATGTTGTCAATCTGATTTGGTCATATCCAAAGCTCCTACAGCATGCCACATCAGCCCACTGCTCACAATTGTGCCTTCCTGTGATGACATGACAGAAGAAATGTGAGAAAAAGCATAATTTTGCCATCAACTTACTAAAACACCTTAATGGGCCACTTTTGCACACTTTTTAGCCTTTCCACTTGCATCTTAAATCATATACAGCCCAATGCCACACAAAATACACTGTTTTTAAGGTAAAAATTACAACTAATAGGGTTCAAATTTTGCCCAAAGCAAATTTTTGAAATTTTTTTTGGGAGCCAGAGGTGAAACTCTCTCTTCTTCGAAGAAGGATTAGTTTCATCCTTCATCCAATAACAGTGGTCCAATACATTCTCTGTTTCAAAGAGAAGCTAGGCTTAGGAGCTGTACTCCGAAAATAAGGTGGCCGAATGTGAAGATACCTTTAGATTATCTAAAAAAAAATTAAAAAATTACAACTAACATGCGGACAGGAAGGTGCCCTTTCTCCTGTAGACTCTTAACGGTCTCATATAGACACTGCTTCACTGGGGTGAAGTCCAATCCCAAATCTTTCAGCTTTTTATTTGAAAACACATGAGGTTTCACTCTCGGGTTCTTTTCATCTGAACATCTGCACAAGTAAAATATTATGTAAGAATCACAAACCCAAATTATTAACATAAGTTAGTAATAGTATCTAAATTCTTCACTTTTGGATGTTTTGGTACATCGAGCTTATGGTACACCAATTCACTCTTCAAAAGAATTTTTTGTTACTAATAAAAGTCTATGTAATAAAATTTCAAAACAAGAGGGGATATATCATAATGCCAAAGACTAGTAGGAATATTTAAAATCCATAGTTATGCTAGATGTAAGAAGCTTTGCATTGGTCTTGGGCTTGTAGGTTTCCCAATATATATGATATATATTCTTCTGAGCAAGTTATCAAAGCAGGTCACTTAACCCATCCTCCTCTCAATTTTCTTTAAAAAAATATATAATTTTTTTTTATTAAAAGATAATTAAGCATGCCTTTGTGTTAAAGAAAAGAGGAAGGTAAAAAATCAGATACACTCAGGGCTCAAGTCCTTGTGTCTGACAATGATATGGGTTTGGTAAGGATTTGTGAGCTCCACTCGATTTTACCTATAAAATCATTGAATTCTTGGATTTCAATTTGACTCCAGTCTCCTTAGTGTTGAGGTTGGAGCACATAAAGAAGTCAAAGGACATCTCATCAATGAGCTCATTTTTTGCGATCCCGACCTTGGTGAGACTTGTCCAAAAATAAATAAAAAAAGATTTAGAAGGAATTTTAAAAAAAGATAAAGGTATAAATGAAAAAAAAAATTCTATTTTTAAAAAAGGAGCATCCAATGAATTATGCACCGGGTCCATGTTAAAAAAATCCCTCATCAATAATGGGTTATCATAAAAAGTAAAACTCAGTGCACCCATTTCTAGTTTATCTAGAAGAAAAAAAGTTTAATGGAAGTATTTTTACTGGGATTTAATTTGTGTATTTTGCATCCCTCTCCTATTATTTGAACTTTCAAGTAAATTAATATAAACTTTAAGTAAATTAATTCTGGTAGCTACTTATTATATGTCCCACCCCAAAAGTCTTATACAATTTAGAAGTTGTGGTCCACAGCATAGCAAAATCTTTCATTTAATTGTATCTGCTTTTTATTCTTTGGATTGAGTTCAGGAATCACAACAATAATAGAAACATAACAAACACTTACTTGGTAGGAACAGGGTACTGGGGGAAGTACTTGGCTAGAATTTCAACTAGCTCACCACGGTGCAACGAACTTTCAGAACATATGTATCGACCAGAAGCAGGTGGTGTCTCGTAAACAAGAATGTGGGCTAATGCTGCATCCCTAACATCTACATAAGACTGAGCTGCATTTACATAAGTCTTAGCAGAGCCAGTAAGGTACTTGAGGATGTGAATTGTACTAGCATTAACGGTTGGTTGTAGTAATGGTCCTAGAACCAAAACTGGGTTCACCACAACCAAATCCACCTCTTTCTCTTTTGCTAAATTCCATGCTTCTTGTTCAGCCACGGTCTTCCCATAGCAATACCAGTTCTGCAGATTAATTAACCATTTATTATACCCAATACATATTATATTCTCATTTAATTATTAAAACTCCCATTTCTAGCATTCCAGTTTCGTATATGACTCGATTGGTATCAAAGCCTTGAAGTTCTACCTAAAAGATACATACTACATAGTATCATATAATTTTGTATAATAATAAAAATATGTTACTAATATTTCTCGTTTCAATAATTAGATAGCCTGTTACTTAAGTCAATGAATTCATAACCAACAAAAGTTACAACTTGTTGACGTTATAGAGTGCATTGATAATTGAGTAGTTAAATGGGGGACATTGATCACTATGCCACTCATTTAAAAAAAATTTGTTAGAATGTCACGCTAGCCAAAAAAATTTGTCAAAATGTCATGTCTTCAAACTTGTTACAACTGTCAGCAAGTTTGGTCATCTCAAGTGGCACATTTCCTAATGCCACCAAACTTGATAGAAAATTTGCCTAAACATCACATTTATAATTCAAGCAAGTTTGATCATCTCACCTGGCACATTTTATGAGGCTACCAAACTCAGTGCCAATTGCAACTAGTATGGTGGTCTAAATGCTTAGCCTTTTTATGCAAAAGTGTGACATGCGACATCACGATACAGAGACAAGTTATGGTGGTCCTCTACATTGAACTGACACGGTACAAAGGATACGACACGATATGACACTCTAACACGTTAATTCTAAAAAATGACATATTTCGACACGTTAGAACATATTTTGATATTAAATAATATTTTTAATATATATAATATAGTTTACATTTAATACATATAACAGTCCATAATAAGTTATATAATTAATCAAATATTCAAATTCTATAACATAAACATAAATATAAAGAAAATAATAATAGAACATCCATATAGAGTGTAGAATGAAATCATATAACTGACATTTGGCTTTTAAAAAAAAAAAGATTAAATAGGAATATTAATTAAATTTGTAATATTGTTAAAAATTGAATTTGGATTAAAAAATATAGTGAAGAAAAAATAAAAAAGTAGAGATAGCCAACGTTTTGCACTCGCTGATTCGTTTTATTTTAGAATGATTTTAATTTTATAATTTTTTTGAAAATTTTACATTTATGTCATTTGACTGTGTCGGACACGATCAAAATCGCGTATCAAAATAGCGAACGTGTCCTAAAGAGTTGATTGCGTGTCGGAGCATGTCGGTGTCCAACACACAAATTTTTAAAAAAAAAAGCCGTGTCGAAGCTTCTTAGGGCCACATGGTCCTTGCCCAAACGGGGAAAATTTTTTTCCACTATACTCCTTTCTTTCACTTGTATTTTCATCCATCTCCCTAAAAATTTCACTAATTAGTAAAAGAAGCACCAAAATGAGATGGATGTCAGACGGGTTCAGGAGGAAGCCCGTGGCGGGGGACCCCCACCAATGGACCAAGCTACTTCAAATACACAACTGGTCCGGGTCCGACACCATATCTCAAGCCAAAACCTTAAGGCATTGGATTCATGAGTCCTTCAACTTATATACTCTTCACTTAGCCCATTACCAACCAATGTGGGACTCATCACACTTGAATATCCCAAATACACCAACTGGGTCCGACACCATATCTCAACCCAAAACCTTAAGGCATTAGATTCATGAGTCCCAACAATCGCTAGCTCGAGCACAACCCGGCTCTGATACCACTGTCAGGCGGGTCCAGGAGAAGCCCGTGACGGGGGACCACCACCAATGAGCTAAGTAAATCAAATACACCAAGTGGGTCGGACACCACATCTCAATCAAAAACCTCAAATGTGAAACCCAACATTGATATGCTTCCCCTCTACTAAGTACCCCAGGATCCAAGTACTCAACCCACTTCCTAGCCAATCACCAGGCTAGCTCAAGCCCAACCTGGCGGCTCTGATACCACTGTCAGGCGGCTCCAGGAGGAAGCTCGTTGCGGGGGACCACCACCAATAGACCAAGCTACTTCAAATACACCAACTGAGTCTGACACCATATCTCAACCTAAAACCTTAAGATATTGAGTTCATGGTACTCATCACACTTGAATATCCCAACACACCAATGCATCAAAGATCATCTCCACAATACAATCTCGCAACAGGGTATAGCGAGTTAGAAAGAGAGAGATAGAATAAAGACCATGAAGCACTGTTAACCATTACTGCTACCAAACAGATACAGGCTATGAATAAAGAAAAGTGATCATGATGAATCAGATTAAATTTACTGCTCCACCTTTGTGCAGTGTTTAAGATCTATCTCCATTTGAGGACGAGAGAAAGAAAGATATATAATTAGAGATGGCAAAGTGGGTGTCCCGCCCCACCCCGCCATCAACCCGCCAAAAAAATGAGCCAGCCCGCCCCGCCCCGTTTGGCGGGTTGGGCGGGTTAGCCCGCCAACCCGAGCCTACTTTACAGTGACCCGCCTATGCCCATCATCAACCTGCCAAAAAATGAGCTCGTCCCGCCCCACCCTACTTTTGAGATGAGTTGAAAAACTCAGCTCGCCCCGCCCCATTTGGCGGGTTGGACGGGTTGGCCCGTCGAGCCCGTTTTGCCAGCTCTATATATAATGCTTTCTCAAAAGGAGTAATTTCAACAGAGATATTATCATGAAAGGAGAGAAAGGTAAAGGAAAAAAGAAAGAAAGAGAGAGCATAGGATTTTCTGGTGCTTCAATGGATTTGTCTAGAAGTCATAATCTCCATAAGTTCTTTAGAAAGAAAGAGAGGACACTGTCTCGGTACTTAAAAGGAAGCAATAAGTTTGAAATTGTGAGAAAAGCGGGAGTGGATCTTCTCATGTGAAAAAATGGTCATGTTATTTGATCATAACCACTTATTTAAAAATTATATATTTTTCTCTCTCTTATCTCATGTTGAGATATATAAAACTATTAATGTAATCTCACTCAACAGCTTAAGCTTTTGGGGGCTGTTGGGTGATGTTACATTAATAGTTTTATATATCTCAACACATTCTTTCACACGAGAGTCCACTGAGCTCGCTCGAATGGTGGATGATGCACAGCCCACCTACCTGTGCGAAGAAATAAATTCCACTAGAAATAAAGTGGGGGCGGTGAGGATCTAACCCGGTACACCGAGGCTCTAATACCAAGTAAAGAACTAATTCAACTCAAAAGCTTAAACTGTTGAGTGAGGTTACATTGATAATTTTATATATCTCAACATCTTATTCGTCAACGAGTGGTAAATCATGATGAACAGAATACCCACCTTCACCCTCATCATGCATCTGAGAGAAACTATATTGTGGGTCATACCCTGCAGACTTTGTGGCCTTTATGGTTTCAGTTTCAGTTATATCATTTTTGCAATGCTATAAAAACCGGACCGACCCGGCCGGGTCGACCCAAAAACCGATGAACCGGTCATGTAACCGGTTCGATTTTCATATTGGATTGGTCATGTTACAGAACCGGTGTGACCCGGCCAATTTTCGCAAAAACCGGTGACCCGGCTCGATTTGCAAAAAAAAAAAAAACTAATTTATTTTCATCAATTGATTTCTTCTTTTTTTTAACTCTCAAACACAAATTATTTGTTTTCTTTTGAAATATTTGAGCGATTTGTAGCTTATTAATTTACATAGATTATGTACTTATAACGCTAATATTATCTTGGTTATGCAATATGTAGGGAATTTTGATTGAATTTATAGTTGAAAATGTCGTTTACTGAACCTGAAACATGAGTATAACAAAAATTATATGTTTGATTACTTTTTTGTTGGACAATATATGATATGTAATTTATTATTTTTCAGGAGATGTTATAGTTACTACTTTTTTTTCTTACTACATCTTACTATCAAATCTTAACCATTGATTTCTGTTAATCTAACAGTTATAATTTATTAAGTCATACTTATTAATTAATTATTAATTTTCAATAAATTATAACCGTTGGATTGGTACTGGCAGAAATTAACGATTAAGATTTAATAGTAAAAGGTAGTAAGAAAAAGAGGTAGCAAGTATAACCTTTATCTTATTTTTCATATTAAAATATTTAAAATTGGTGTATTTTTTTACAGGTATTTAAGTATATTTATAATTTTTTTAATATAAATTTATATATATTTACCGGGTCATGCGGTTGAACCAGTGACCCAATATCTCGACCGGTTCAATAACCGGACTGAGTTTAATAACATTGCATTTTTGAGTTTTATGTTTGTTATATTACATAATATAACATAATTTTTCTATACACACAATTTTATTTGAGCCCTAAGCCTTGATTTTTCTCTCTTCATTCTTCTCCTTCTTCTCAATTATATATGTAGAAAAATTATGTTATATCATATAACAATTTTTTTTTTGTAAAATGTAACATAACTTTTAATTTACCCATCATTTTTATTCTCTCTGTTTCTTATATCCCGTAGCGAGTTTGAATCGTGATGTCACTTATCATATTTTTACAGAAAATGACCAAGCACTTTGACCACCATGGCATCGAGTTTGGTGGCTTCAAAAAAACATGCCATCGTGATATGACCAGACTCGTTGTCAGTTATAACGAGTTTGGAGAGCAATATTTTGACAAATTTGTTAGAGTAAATATTTTTTTTGTCCTCACCAAATTTTAGGATACTTGTTTTAGTCTCTAATAAATAAAAAAGTTTATTGTGGTCTTTAAAAAATTTAAAATGGACTGATTTAGTTGAAATCGTAGTTCCTCACAAATTCAAAAAAGACCCATATTAATCTCTAAAAGGATTAAAATGAGTCCATTTTGAATTTTTTAGAAACCACGATGTGTCTTTTTATTTGCTATGAATTAAAACAGGTATCATAAAATAATTTGCTGAGAACTAAAAATAATATTTACTCAATTTTCTAAAGAACATGGCATTCCGTCAAATTTTAAAAAAATATATGACACAATGTTCAATGTCGTGTTAAATGGAACCTTGGTGGTCTTGCAGTACTCCAAATCACTCCAGCTTGACTCATCAACCACCGCATCCGTACTCCTGTTGGGGTCCATATACACTGTGCCAATTGATGAAGTGAACACCACGCGTCTCACTTTTGCTTCTGCAGCTGCTTTTATCACATTCTTGGCTCCTTTCACTGCTGGCTCCAACATTTCTTCCTGAGTTCCACAAAGGATTCATCTCAATTACTGTTTATGTCATTAGTTAATTCCGTTTTGCATAGAGTCGAATTCGCATAGAAAGCAAAAAAAAAATATAAAAAAATTGGGTGAAGTGTGGGGCTCAGTGTCAGTGTTAAGAGAATGTGTGTTTATCACAAGAATAGATCCTCTCGTTTGAGGAATTCATAAACAATAGAAAGAAAATGTTAGAAAACATAACGAAAATATAATTAACCATTAATTTATTTATAAATAAAAAAGTTGACATCGTTTAATTTAATATCAACTAATCATGTTAAATTTAACATCTATCACAATTCACAATCACAGAACAATAAAGCTTCCGGTCTATCACAATCACAGAACAATAAAGCACGTGATCGTTTCATGTTTTATTAAAAAAAAATAATGTTGGTGGTGGGTCCAATTAACTCGTGATAAGGTACGGTAGTAAGTTACATTTTACAGCACTTTAGACTTTACAGCAATCAATCCGTGGAAAACTGATAGAGAAAACACACTCATGAGTCATGATCATCAATTACAAAACGTGAAAGAGAGAGGAAAAAGAAAAAGAAAGAAAGAGATAGAAAGCTCACAGGGTTATCAGTGACAGGTGAGGCCGTGTGGAAGACACCATGGCAACCATTAACAACAGCTTTGATAGACTCAACATCAATGAGATCAACTTTATGCAGAGTTAGCCTCTCCCTCGCTCCTTCTAACTCTTTCAAGTGACCATTCTTCGGATCATCTGATGAATCCACGCATGCCCATGTCAGAAAATAACATAAATCTCAGCTAATTAAACAACCTTAAACACAGCAAATTTAACATGCAAGCGAAAGATGTCATATCATATGTAATTAATGAGCATATATATATATATATATATATATATGTATAGCTGGCAATAATAGCATGCCTGGGTTTCTCACGGTTCCTTTGACAGTGTAGCCTTTCTCTAAGAGAACTTTGACGAGCCAAGAAGCTATGAACCCACCAGCGCCAGTGACACACACGGTTTGGCCAGAAACTGAAGAATTGTCAGCAGGCATATTCAATGGTTCCGTATGTTCCTTCTTAATTGGTAAAGAAACAGAGAATATTTAGATTATGAGAGAAAATTTTGGGAAGGACTAAAGAGATGACAGAGATATATGTGCTCAAACAATATGGGAGATGATGCTTTATTGAGAGTGGCACAAAGCAATATATATATATATATGAGTTTGGATCATTTTACACCAGTGTAAGTTACACTCTTAATCTTGTCCGTTAATCCCACTTATATCTAATGGCTCAGATTTTTTAGTAATGTGAGCCATTGGATACAAGTGAATCAATGGTCAAGATGGAGTGTAAGACTTCTAACTCTTACACCGGTGTAAGAATATCCTGCCCCTATATATATATATATATATATATATATATAAAAAAAGAGGTTACATTTTTTGGTGCCACTCTCCAGAGGCAGACTCACTTAGGCTCACGTGTCCGCACGACACAAAAATTTGAACAAAAAATCTTTAAATTTTTTTTGAGTTTGCAACATCCTACACGCTACCTCTCCCGTTCTCTCTCTTTCTGCTGCAAGACAATGAATCAAGAGAAATACCTTCTTAGTCTCAACTACAACTTCAAAGACTTTCCCCTTCTTCTCACCTTCTCTCTCCCACGTTCCTTTCCTTGTTAAAGAGGTTAGTTTCATATTCAGTTTTCCATTTTTATTTTTATTTTTGTACATGTTCAGTTTTTCAACTTTTTTTTACCTGGCACCAAATGTAACAAAACCCTTTATATTTCTCTTTTCTTACTTCTATTTATGCTTGCAGAAAGACAATGGGTTGTCACTTAAATGAAAATTGGTGTTGATTGTCAGTATATTCAGAAGGACAATGCCAAGGGTGCCAATCGGAAAGAGTCGAAAGACAAGTCAACCTTTAGTGTCGTCCCCTGACGAGAGGATCAATAAGCTGCATCAAGTGTAAAAGGATTTTCTGAAATTGAAACATGTAATTCATCTTTTCTTGCCTTTTAGGTTTTGTTAGAATATCTTTTTCTTGTGAACGTCTCTGCTATAGTTATTCTAAATCTCCAAATCCAATGTTTTATTATCTACTTTCACTGTAACTTTTTGTTCGTGTGTACAGAGAGCTTCCTCTGAAGTAAATATAAAATTAATTAGGTGTGATTATAGAATTAATTGCGAAAGACAAGAAGATCTCCTTAAATATTTGTTCAGCTTTGATAGGATAAGGAAGTTAGGAAGTTATAGAATTACTTACGAAGTAAAAAAAGAAAAAAAGAAATAGAGGGGTTATAGTTCAAAGGGCAGGGGCTTAGTTTAAATAGTAGGAGGGTAGAAATAGAGGGATTTAGATTTGTTAAAGGGGACACCCTTTGTTGAAGGGGAAACCCTCGTTAGTGCAGAGGTGGAAGGCTGCTCTCACCGAAGCAGCTGGACTATCGGGCTGGGGTTCAAAAAAATATAGGTAAGTTGATTAATAATTAACATGCTCTTTTGAGATATTTTATGAGATTGATTCACAAAAATCTGCACGTGTGCCTAACATTTCTTGATATTACTCCTTTTTTTGGTATAATTCTCGATATTGCTCTAGTACTACTAGTTTAGAACTCGCATGTTTATAGGGCCCTTGCAAAATATCTCTAGACGTAGGGAGGAGAAAAGTGGACATCAATCCCACTAGGTGGCGTTTGGTTGAGGAGAAATATTTTGAATACTAGAAAAATGTAATTGAAAAATGAGTTTGGTAGGAAAATGTAAAAAAAGTTGTTTGGTTAAAAAAAATTTACCGGGCAAATTAGGTAAGATTTATAAAGTCTGTGTTTGGTTTGAGATAAAATATAGATGGAAAAATAAGTAGCAATTACGAAAATATCCCTCTTTTAAAACAAAAGCACCACCCCATCACCAAAGTCTCCTCTGCTTCTGCTTCTCAGTTCAACGCTCGGACCCTTGGTTCACGCCCATCATCACTACTCAATAGCTGATTGCTAAATCCAATAAGTCATAGTTAGCCCGAGAGTTGTATGAAAATTTCCCAGAAAAGTAAAGAGAAGAGGCCCCACTTGTGAGGACCAACTCACACTGAAATGTAACCAAGTTTCTTGGCTTTAATAAGAAAGAAAAGAAAGGTTTCTAGACGAGCAAAGTTAAATACTACAGAGTATGACCGAATCTTGACAGCAAACAAGGCAGAAGCTGAATGTGTGTGTGAGAGAGAGAGAGGAAAGAGAGAGTCCATTTTTTAAGCAAAGGTTCTCTTAAATGGGAAGAGACCCCAACAAGAGATTGTTTCCTTGGTCGACGGCAAAGCCCACGGACATATAATATCGGAGGGTATTGTGGTCTCATATGTTGTGGGCCTTACGTGGTTTAGCTGGGTTTCTTTAAAAAGCCACCTTCTAAAATGGATTCTAAACAGTGTGGAAGCATAGGAAAATGGCACAAAAATGAGAATGGTAGGCATCAACCTTGCCTGGGTATTCACCCAATTCACTCTCAACCAAACGCATGCTTTGAGGAATGCCAACTTCATTTACATGGGGTTATTTCAAAATCCACCCAACCAAACACCACCTTAGAGAATTGGTAGGAAGCAGATGAATTGGCTAATCCTAAGGAGCATAACAGTATGTAGATGGTTTGACCACTTTGGGACTTTTTTGCATTTTCCTCCATCTCAGTGTACCAGCTTTTCATGGAGGTTAGTCATTGTTAATTTTGCCAATGCAGATATTAAATACCTTTATGTGTTGAGATTAAATATTAGTAATTCTTATGTATACTATTTTTCAGGTAGTAACTGAAGAGATATGATGACTTGATTTTTGTTCTGAGTTTGCACACTACAATCGCTCAACTCAACAATCATTGGACATAGCTTCACTATCATACTTGCTTCACTGATAACATTTATTTTATACATCATTTTTTACTAGTTTATGTTTCTATCTGCCTAGAATTGCTATTTATCCTATTTGTTTTTCTTTCTTTTTCAACATTCTTGGTCAAGGGTTGCTAAGTATTTGTCTGCAAAATCACTGGGTTGCTTATGACATGTCTGGGTAGGCTGGTTTTGGTGGGAATGTTCTTGCATTGATAAGTCAACTCCTCCACATGAAAGTTATATCAAAAAAAATTTCAGAGCACTGCCCCCGAACCCCCGCCACTTAATGTCGGACATGAATTCCTTTTTCTAGGTCCGCCACTGCCACTCTCAATGAAGCAGCATCTCCCATATTCTTTGAGCACATTCTGCTCGTGTTTTAAATGAAAAAGGAGGCATTGATCACTAAAAATGATTAAGATTAAATAGTTCATTTGCATTTTAAGGGTCATTATTATGATTGGAAAATCTAATAGATGATATGGTATACCTCGAAATGGAAGTAAAAATTGGCATCAATTGGAATTTCCACAACCCACTAGAAAATATTTAGCTAATGATATATATATATATATATATATGTAATACATAAAATTAATTAGTATAAAAACTAAAAAAATAAATACTTATCTTGGGGAACTTCAAGTCTATTCCTCTTATAAAAGCATCACTTAGTAGCTTGGAATCATGAGTTGAATCCTCCCATCCACTAAGAACATACATTAATTCCAAATCAAAATTTGTCTTTCATTGTGTGCCTAATATGATGCATAAAAAGTCTTGAGAAATTTTTATCGACAATATATTGTGTATTAAACATGTTTATCATCAACGTATTAACAATGCTATGATAAATATATCAAAAAAAGTAAAGTAGAACACATCATTAGAGACGACAAGTACAACCATAAATCATCAATTAATTATAAAGAAGAATAGTATAAAGAGAAATCAAAACCAAAGAAAATATGAGAGTAAAAAAAGAACATACCTTAACTTAACCTCCAAAAAAAGAACATACCTTGACTTTGAAAAAATGCTAGGATAGGTTCTGAGACACTAGAATAGAAAAATCTCAGGGATTAGGGTGAGATTGTGAGAGAGACATGTTTATTTATATTTCTCACTAAAAGGTCTCATAAAATACTCATTAATAGAAAATCCGTTAAAATCGTCAGATTTTTGAATACCATAAGATTGAATACTATCATATTTGGACACGGACTCTAAAATAATTTTTTAAAGTCCAAATAGAATATCACATGATTTTTTTTAATTTACAATCCTTTAAAATTTTAATCCAATGGATTTTGTTGTTCAAAAATAATCCATTAAAATCTTTAAAATCTTAATCAAATACACCTCCCTAAAAATACATTTTTAATTACGTGTATACCAGTATTCCAACTTTGTATGTGTTTTCGTGAAACTAGTATTAATCTAATATTTAGTAAGGTTCAATTATATACACTGGTTTTAAAAAAGAAAAAATTGTAGAGAGAAAAATATAACAACAACGTTACCTAGGGATTGAAATTATAAGGACGTTATGTACCGAAAAAAAAAATTATAAGGACGCTATTTAGCATCATTTGGGTTGTTGCGTTATTTCCAATGGTCCATCCCTCTATGTGGTCCATCATCATTTTATTCTCTCTCCCTCACTTCATTTCATCTCCTCTCTTTGTCTCTCTCTCTACACTGTTGGAATCCATACCAGAGTAGCACAACCATAGCAATGGAGAAAGGCTTTAATTGGATATGCAAGATTTTGTACTATTTTAGTTTATTGATTAAATAGACTTTTTGAATGATTTTGTTCTATATTATGTTATTTGTATATACATGAAATTTATGAATCTTTATAGAATTATTAGTGTTATTGATCGTATTTTATGTTTGGATAAATTTTTGTTGTCTTATTTTTTTTTAACAGACTAAGTCAACCTTTTATTTTTTGTAAATAATTAAGGCCACAGTCCAATAACTATATTCGTAACAGGTTAAATACTACATCAGTCTGACATATTTAAACACAGGCTTAGCCTTTCAAGACCAAAGCACAGTTTAGCCCGACCTATTAACACCTCTAGTTGTAACTATGAAGCATTGACACTTCAAAAATCCTTACGTGTTGTGTCCGACACTCCAATACTCGTTGCAAAGACTCAAAAAAGGTTCAAAGGTTACGTTACATTGCATTTAGAGTTCCAACTATTAGATTCGTTAGATTACGATTACCATTTTATTGAGTTTAATATAAATATTTGAGATATCTTATGTTTCTTTGCAAAATTGATGGGTATTATAAGTTTAACTTTATTTTTTTGTTAAATTATTGAATATTAAATATAATATACATTACATAAATTAAAAATATTATATAATATCTTTATTCCAAAATATATATATATATATATATATATATATATATATATATAATATCAAAACGTGTCCTAACGTGTCGAAATTTAATATTTTTTAGAATTAACGTGTCGGAATGTTATCGATGTTGGTGCAACATAGGTAATCACAATGGGTGAAACTGAAGTTTTCCCTTCTTAAACTATTGACTATTTTAGTAGTCTCTTTTTACGTTAATATTTTTAGATCTTAATTACTTATATTCTTAAAATAACTACTTTTGAATTTTTATTTTCATATTGAAATTTCATTTCCTTCCCACATTTTAAATTTTACTCTCAAATTAATTCTTTTTAAATTTATTTTTTAAATTAAAATTTCCTCCATTTTTTTTTTTTTTACAAATCTCAGCTGCTCCAATCTTAAACATAAAATTAAACTTGAGAGCAATTCAATAATTTATTCTATTCTCCCTTAAAGAATAACTGACACATGTCATTCTTATTTTATTTTAATTTCAAATTTAAAAATTTTAAATTAATTAGGTATATTTTTTAAATGTTAATTTTTCAATCTTTACTTTTTGAGTCCTTTAATTAAGTATGCATGCTTTTCTTATAATTTTAAATATCTTCTTAAATATTTTTTCTTTTAAATTTTACCTAAATTTACAAGATACTTTTTAAGTTGTGTAAACTAGCATGCAATCATATGTAATAATAATTGTAAAAATAGTAAAACATTTTTAATGATAAAAAATTATATGATTGAATAATAGAATAAAATGTAAATCAAAATTAAAGTAGAATCTATACATTTATGTGCAATAAGTTATTCTATCTCCCTTATTTTAATGCTTACCTTGTCTACCACTCTCTAAAATCGTTAGATCATAATATCAACTAATCTTTATAATTCCTTTCTTCTCTTGCGATTCTGATATAATGATATTGAAGATTGGTTGGCAAGGTAAGCATGAATAAAATATAGATAAAATAACTTATCCCTATTTATGTATGATAATTAAAGTGATGGGATGTGCAAACATAACTAAGACTTGCCATTTTTCTCCATTATGTAGACAAATTAGTCAAGCAAAATCTGTCTATAATTTCCTGAAATGTAGGGCATGGATTGACCATCACAACGGATTTGCAATATTTACAATAGAAAAAGGGGAGGTTGAGGTAGGAAAGGAATCCTAGTTTATAGATTCTGCGGCAGTCATGTTCTAAAGAAAATACGGTGCTTGCGATGTTGCATGAACCGTATATTGTTGTTAAAATCTCGATTTATTGTTATAAAAAAAAAAAAATCTCAATTTATTACTATGATTTTACATTTTTATAATTTTTTTATCAAAATGATTTTACTAATATTTCAAATGTTTTCACAATTTTTTTACATTATGATTTTACGGTTCGATTTTTTAATCTCCTTCCAATCTTACTTAAGATCTCGATTTTAACAAGAAAGACATTCTTCACATTCAACACATTCAAGCATAAAGTCAACACCCAACAACAACCCCAACCCAATCAAAACGTTTTTTTTTTTTTTTTTTGTCTGTGGAAATCAAAAGGTTTGTTTTCAAAGTAATGGGAAACTAGCATTTGTTTTCAAAATAATTGGCGAGTAATATTTTTCAGCCTTTTGACTTAAACCGACGTCAATAAAAACAAACCCCCCAACCAAAATCAGCGTGTCATTAAATTGATAAATTCATTCCACGCTCTTCTGTTCAAAGTAGTGCTGTGCTGACTCAACCATGAATTTGAGACCCCGTGATGCACACGTCACATGTTTATTTAACAAAATTGCATATGAATTGCATATTTTATGTAATGAGCTTAAACCAAGGTCTAAACACATTTTGTTCAAAACTTCTATTAGCAAAGACTTAACATACTTTTTGACACCATTTGTTACAAAAAGTTAAGTACTTCTGAAACATGAAATTAAAAAAAATCACCCAATGAAGTGAGTATTAGAGCTGACCTGCATAGAAGTCATCCTCTTTGCTATTCAAGAAATACTAGCCTTGCCAAGTGGCAGAGCCAAGAAAAAAAACTCAGTCAATGTCAAAAGATCCAACTAGTAAAATCCAGTTATTATTTTTAAAATCCTAACCAATACCAAAGTCATACTATAATTTTTTAAGAAAATATGTAGTATTTTTGAAAATCAATCAGTGCCTACCAAGTGGCTGCACCAGTGCGTCCTTGCCAACACAGAAAGGAATGAAACAAACCCTTCTACCGCAAATCCATGAAATCATTATATACAAAAAACCAAGTTTCAAAAAAGGGTGTGAACCAAACCCTTCTGCTGTAATAAATAGTCTTAAGACACCACAAAATATCAAACCATACTAAAAGAGAAACAGACTAGACTGATAATCCCTATGGTAAAGCCGAAGTTACTAGCTCTAGTGCCAGCTTTATAGTAACTAGTAACCTTCCTATACTCCTTTGGTCATCTTGTTGACACATTTCCTACTGCAAAATTCAAGCCACTTGCACTTTTTCCTTTTCAAAGTTCTCATGTATCAGGTTGGTTCCTCTTGATGTCTGAACCAGTCTTCTTTCTTTTGGTTCTAGGTTTCCCAGTAGAGTCTTGCCTGTTACAAGTTGTAGGTGGATCATCCATGGACTCATCAGCCAAATCAGATCTGTTAATTGAAGAAGTATCCACAGATTTGACTGCAGATTTTACAGATTCAGATCTGGAGATGCTGGCAGAAGCTCCTCTACCCCTACTGATCCATTACAAAATTTTAATAATGATCCAAATTAAACACTTGCTAAACCCAAATATTTTGCCTAACATGCAGACTAACCTTGATCGAGAATTGTTATTTGCATCCTTGACCAACTCCAACTTGGGTTTTTCTTTGCTTTTTTCTGCTCTGCACATTATGAATAACTTGACAGTATAAGCTTAATAAAACAGATAAGGATTAATAGCAAAAAAACAAAAAAAGATGCATAGCATTTAATTGAAGACAAACTTCAAGGTTTAGCAATCCTATAAGATGAAAAGGCCTGCTATTGGTATGAAATTCAAGATAATTGGATTTAAAATAACAATAAAAAAACAAACTTCTATATCGAGGTCCTTTCACTTGAGACTGGCTTGGCGGTACTAGCCAGGAACGTTGAAAAAAAATAACGAGAACATTGCTGCATCAATAACAAAATTTCAAAGCATCTAGAATGTCTAATTGAGGTACTTCCATAATACAGTCACAATGAGTAGAGACACTGGTGCAGAGAATATACTAAAACTAAAAACCGGTTATTTGGGCTAATAAAAGGCACAACAAATGAACTCTTTATTATGCTAGACTAATTGGATATAGTAGAACTATTTATTGTTTGCCAAAGGTATAAATATTTGGGCAAAACAAGAGTGGTCCTTCACTCTAATGAGATTTCTTACACGTTTACATTGAGTTGTGACTCGAGATTTGAGGGCTCACACCACATGCAACACCCGGATAAAGAGCTAAACCTTGATGGATCTTGCTCTTGCAGAAGCAAAACATAATGATTGAAACGAGAAAGCATATCTATCATGACAATGGACTCAAGCCAATTTTATCATACAAGTTACCCTTTGACAAATAAATGCCTAATCCTTTCATAGATAACTGATAAAGGCCCAACGCAGTATTTGCATCATTGTGAGTAGAGTGCTCATGTAGCACATCAGCAATAATCAAGGTTTGCTCTTGGTTCACAAAGAATAAAAAATTGTATAATGCCAGTAATATTAGGCATTATTGTCCTTCAGACCAATTTTACTTACATGTCTGATGCCTCTGCGAGCTTCTGAAGCGCAAGTCCTTCTTCCTGGTAGCAGAATATCATAATATCAATATATATATATATAGAGAGAGAGAGAGCAACAATTAAATATGCACCGAAGCTATATACTCACCTCATTTGGGGAATCATCAACACTAATTAGTTCCCAGCGCTGTTTTTGAAGGTTTAACACTTCCACATCACCATCAGCATACAAAATCTATTGAAAAGTCATTCAAAAAATTAATAAACTGTTCCGACTTCAGAAATCACAATTCAGAATCTCAACTAAGAACATAGAACAGTATAAGGAAATGTTGTCAAAGTTTTATTGCTGTTTCCCAACTCAGTAATACAATGGAATTATTCGAAGCTTTACAAAGACTATCAAGAACCAGGGAGCACTCTCCCTCTCTCTCTCAGCTTTTTTCTCAGCTTTTTTCTCAGCCTTTACAATATTCTCCTCCCTTTATTCCCGTAAAAAACTCCTATTTATATCCCCAGACCCTCTCATCAGTTAACTAACATTCTGAACTAATTAACTAACTACTTGAGCCTCCACCCTTTTTGGGTCTTCTCATATAGACCTTCCACGTGTTACTTTTCTTATTCAAATAATCCTTTCCACCTAGATGCGTATCATAAACATAATCATCTAAGTTATCCAATAGTTTATGATTTTCAAGTTGACAAGTGTTACCCTCACTCACACTATCATTATGCACGGGAAGCGTGTGAAAAAATTGAGATTATGAGTATGACATTTTTCTTTCTAGTCACCAGAAAGTTATCACAGTACAGTATCAGGAGGTTTTAAATTCCAGCGCTTCTGTATTCACCTAACTTACAAACTAATTACTAAATTTGGGAAGCCATCAAAAGGAAATATTAGGCTTTTCACGAGGAAACACAGGCATATTAATTAATAAAAATCCATGTTCTTCAACAGTTTAAGTCTTAAACTAAGGGTACTTTGTATTATTGCAAATCCCAGAAATGAAAGATAAACCTTATTTCAGGATAAGTAACACTAAAAATCAGAATGGTTTAAAAGGTCATATGCTGCAAGGATACTATCAGAGTCAATGCTACTGATTGTTAAACAGAGATTAGAATATGTTCAATCAGTATGTCACGTTGGTTTGGTTTAAACAACAACACACATTATATGTTCCAAATAAATAAGAGGAAATATATAAAGCTTCCATTTGCAAAGATGCATGAACGAATCCTACAAATAAGGAAAACAAAGATCAGTAACAGCCATATCACCTTGTGCTTTCCTTTAACAGGATCATAAGAATGGATAACACCTTCATAAAACCTGAAGAAAAAAATTACACACACAAATTACTGGATAAAATAAAGCAAGCAAAAGGCATATCAAAACAAACACACATACCTGAAACAAGATAAACATCTAGCTGGTTTAGGGAATATATTAAATAACAATCAACTGATACCTTTAAAGGAAAAAACTTCTACAACATAGCATTTAGCTCCAAAGCTCAAGTTAAAAACGACCTGATTCAAATTCTTTATCTAAATCACAAAGCTTGTTTCTTAATTCAAATGTTCTAACACAATCCAATGGGCGAACCTAGAGAAAAGAGATGGTAGATGACAAGAAGAGCATCCGATCTACTTTCAGAATCATATGCAACTATCTTGTAAGCCTACTCAAAGAGCTTGTAAGACAGTAGGGAAAGTGATTTCAAAGTCTGAGAATCCAAAGAGTATGTCAATAATAAAACTTTGAAATTAATTTTTTTCAAACCATGCCAACCCAAAAAAAATAAAAAAATAAAAAAATCATTGCGAACGAGAACTCTGTTGACAGAGGAATTATTCATCATAAAAAGATCAATATCATTAGTTCCCTATGACATGGCACATAGTAGACCTGCATCCTCCTTTTGTGTGTGTCCATAATTCAGAACCTAACTGTGATTTATAGCATTGTTTCTCCTAAATATAATCATTTGTCTTAAACCCATAGTTCATAAGCATGAACCCACAGCATCATATGGCCTAATGTAGCCAAGTTCATAGTATACTTACTTAAAAATTGGCAGCAAAGGAATGCAGAGATAGAAATAGATTATAAAATAGTGCTACTAAAATACTTACATCTTATCCAAGGGCCACCAAACTTTTACTCTACTACCAATCAATGAGTTACCATGATTGCTAGTTTCAGATGGCTGAAGAAAAAAAAAATACAGCAAAATTTAGTTTAGTGAGAGAAAATTTTAATAGGAAAAAAATTAGGAGGACAAATAAACAGAAGGGGAAAGTTCCAAGATTCTAATTCAAACTACTCTGTCAAAAGCCTGAAAAATAATAGTATGGAGACTAGGGTAAAAATCTTGTGTCAAATATTGTTCGTTTGGACCGCTGTCATTAAGTAATAGTATGGAGACTAGGGTAAAAATCTTTACACTGGACAGCGGTTAAACATACACATGAACACACACACACACACACACACACACACAGAGAGAGAGAGAGAGACGGACAGACAGAGATTGTTTAAACAGATACAAATTTTAATCGAAAAAATCAAAAGCAGCAATATGAAGGCAATAATTCCTCCATTAGCCTTCCCAAGGCATATCAACATGTTATTACAATTTGCAGATAATCTTAAGGCAGTGCCACATTTTAAGGACCTTCAGGGTAAACCGAAAAATAATACCAGATCATATTAAAATTGAAGAAAATGAGCCATCTCAAGGATTACATAGGAAAAAAACTGAAATTTCAATGACTCTGTTAGATTTAAAATGCATACCTCAACACTCACAGCGATGCGGCTTCTCTTCAGCCTTGCTCGTGGGGTTTCCTCAACTCCACTTAATGTTTTACTTGCAGACTCTGAAATCAGCTCCTATAAAGTGGAGACAACATGGCCACAAAAGATAAAATATGTGAGGTTTTACAAATATATTGTGGGTTGTCCAGGAAGATTGTAAAAAGATACTTGCTATACCTTCATATCAGATGATTTTTTGTGACCTTTATTAGGAGTAGCATCAAGTCTCCTCCTTTTTTTAACTTCTTTTTGAGCTGAGGACCTGCCCTCATCTCTATTTTCTACATCAATATTCATAGCTGACTTGTGTTTTCCCTCATCTTCACAAGAGAACTTAGATTCCATTTTAGCCACGGCAGTTTTCCCATCAAACTTTACAGTGATTTTCCTAATGGGTGCCTGAGGTTTTACTTCAGAATCCTTCCTTACTTCAGATTCCTTTTCCAACCTAACACCAGGAGATTCCAATCCCTCAAGCAGAGGATTCAAATGGTCTTCCTTTAATGTTGAAACAGGAATGGGATCAATATCTTGACTCCCAGTGCTAGTTATTTTCCTTGGCCGGCCTCTTTTGGGGTAGCTTCCATCAGGAGAGTTATGATTTGTAAAAGGAGGAGAAGCATCAGCATTCGCATCAGTTCTAGGTTTAGAAATTGAATCTTCACAACCTTTGCTCATATCTTCAGGCTTTGACAGAACATTATCCTTGAGGGAAGCAGGTTTTTTGTAATGTGGAAAATCACTGCCCATATCACGAGTCTTTCTGTATTGAGCAGGTTTCGCAATGCTCTCATTTTTCGGCTCTGAAATTAGAGCTTCACTTACAGTTTTAGGCTTTGACTGCAACTTATCCTTTTTGGAGGTAGGGTTTTCAGAAGGTGAAAAAGCAGAGTTGCTATCGCAAGCCTTTCTGGATAGAGCTGATTTTCCAGTTTTTGTTCCTCCCAAAATCCACGAGTGATCGTAGCCTTCCTCTTCATTCATTAAAGAATTAGGCTTACGGCCCCTCTTCCTTGGCACAGTATTCAACTGAGTTTCTGACTTTGGTTCCCCAACAGACTCTAAATTGCCAGTTTCTGAATTGGTTTTTGCATTGCTTCTTTTGGAGTTCTTAGTAAGATCAGAATGCAATTTCCTTTTTGAACCAGACTGTTTTATAGCTTCACCGTCCTTAGCAGAAGCACGGGCACTTCTTATGTTTGATTTTGTATCATCCATAATTTGGGCATCTCTCACACAGGCAATATCTGATTCAAGCCGCTTGGTCTCCTGATGAAGAATGCAGTTAAATGTTCAATATTGTATTAATATAGACTGGTACTTTAATAAAGCAAGTGTTGCAATTGTAAAGAAAATTTGGTAATCCAATAACTTGATAAGAAAGATAAAGATAATTTACCTCACAGGGTTGTTCATTTGCATCTTTAGGCACATCAAGCTTGTTTTCAACTAAATGAACCTGAAGCATTGCAACACAACCATCCTAACTTCAATCTTGCAAATCCTCAAACCAAGTAACAGCTTGTTGTAAATAACAACACAAATACAAAGATATCAATGCAACAAAAGGTCGTGTAAAAAACAAGCACCATTCATATGCCCCCATTCCCAATAACAGAACTTTTCTCACCATTATGAAATATGGAGTTGGAAAGTATCTCTCATTTAGGGAAATATTTGCAGTATCTCCTACTTAGGGACTGTATATGCTTTAAATAATTATTAATTGATTTGTATTATTTCCTTATTTTCCCAATTTCCTAACATTAGAGATTATAAACCAAGCATGATTTCCTCGAACTATTTGCAAATCTTGTACATATGGAAATGGCTCAAGTGAGCATCATAATTTTGGAATAATTTGACGATAAATTACTGGTATATTACCAACCAAACAGGACCTGATTATTTTTCTCTGCTGGAATTTGATCAGAAGTTCCTCTTTGAATAATAACTGGTGCACAAGTGACATGGTCGGTAGTTGTTTTTTTCCTAATGGAGTTTTAGTAGGCATATGCTTTTTTGGGCTTGTTTCAAGAAGGAGAACCAGTATGCTTATGATTTAAAACACATATAACCACAAACATATTACAAATTGGTTATTTGAAAAAAAATTAAAATTAAAAATTAAAATCCTGATCATGCTTCACTCTGACTTCCGTTACCTAATTTCTTATTCCTTACATTAATTTATTTTACTTAAAAGGTGAGCCTTGGAGCAAGTGGTAAGATTGCATATTTGTGACTGAAAGGTCACAAATTTGAGTCTTGGAAACAGCCTCTTTGCAAAATAAATGCAAGGGTAAGACTCTGTACAATCGACCCTTACCTTTATTTTCACAAAGTCAGAGAGTATTTGTGCTCTAGGGTTTGCCCTTTTACATTACCTAATTTTTCTCGGTTGTTCTATCTTTAATAAAGCATTGAGCATCCTTTGCTTTCCAAAAAACAATTAATTTAGAGGTGGTTCATTTAGAAAACATACAAATGAAACAATAGCAACAGTCAAGGTTCTAGAGATTTTGCAGGTCAGTTAAATTTGTTGCATGGTTTCCAACATGCAGCAAAATTAAGATCAAGAATATCACATGTTATCTATACCAGTTTATCTGATGAGTATCACATAGGACAAGTAAAACGTACCACCGCCTTCTCAGAACCATCCGAATGATCACATTGGGGAGTTTCAGAATCGTTCTGGCAAATAGAAGTTACTATCTGTGCATACTCATTGAGAGCTCTGCCAGAGGACTCCATCTCTTTCATTAGATTAGGCTTTAGCCTAACAGCACAGTTGTTAATTACTTTCTCCCCCAGTGTCCAAGAACAAGGAGAAATAGTCTAGGAAAATAAAATACACCAGATTGACAAAGTTAAATAAAAGGACAAGAAATAACAAATAACCAAAACAAATAAATAAATAAAAGAGATGAAAAGAAAAGAATATTGATATAGTGCAAAGTATGTTACCTGAAATTCCTTTCTTACACTACATAATAAAGGCCTCAGAAGATCTGCTGAAATTTCTTCACTTTCATTCAAGATTAAGCTCATTATTGATTCCATTGAATGAGCTACATTTTGGGGATGGTTTGACCTTTAAATTGAGTAAATAATACCTTAAGTATTAGTCACTACAGAAGTGAATGAAAACTGAGTGGGAAAAGAAAGAAAGAAAAAGCAATCTACTTTTTCATTAGCATTAATTAGTTTAAGATAAAACAACTTGCTTAATACAAATACAAAAAAAAAAAAAAAAAAAAAAAAATTTGCCAAAGCTTCATCTACTAGTCATATTCATTTGCAAAAGGAAAATACAAAGAAAACCCTGATTTCCTTGGCTGCACTGCTTCACTATTGATATGTTAAACACATGAAAGAATTGATAAGAAAGTGACTTCACCTTCATAAGCACCTCTCAAGTAAGTTGATATGAAACTGGAAAATAGAGCACTGTTTCATTGAAAATATTTACTAAAATCTCTTCTCTTCCACTGATATTAAAAGTGATATTAGTATCAGAGGGAGATTTGTACAAGAACTGACACAAAACACTCACCAAAACAGGAAAGAAAATAGGCTGTTAGATAAAAATAATTCATGAGCCTTCATCTGATAACAGCTTGTGAAGACTTTTACATCTAGCGGAGACACAAAAAAACACTTCAGGTTCAATGGGTCTTCTTCTTCCCTTTCCTCCTCACACTCGAAACTTGCTTACTCCTATCCTATCCCTCCTCCATTCCTCTGATCACTTTCATTCCAACTGATTCTATTTGTTACATTTCAAATATCCATAACGATTATCTCTCCTATTTTCCTCATTACCCACGTGAGCACCCAATCCCCTGCTACCCTTACACCGCAGTAATAGGAGGGTGTCTAACACATGTTCTCAATGATAACAAGGATAGTATACAGAAAAACTGACACATGATTACAACAACAACATGATCTTCTAGTTATGTGATCAACTTCAATAAGTTTCACCAAAATTGCAAAACTTTTTAAATGTCAACTATCTTAAACAGAGCTCAAATATCCAATTAGAAGAAATAGAAAGGAAACCTCAAAGTCGGGTGTAGGAATTCTATAGAGATGGTGTACATTTATTAAACAAATAATTAGAAAAAAAGAAAAACCCAAAGAGAGGTATTAAATTTCACCCAGGCAAGTTTGGAACACAAAGAAACAGATAAAAGATATATTGCCAAGGCCCTAACCTTATAATGCTCAAGAAATGCTTAAACATCTCAATAACCAGGTCATCACACTCCAGGTCCAGCATGACCAAGCATAATCTAGTCTTCGAAACATTTTCAAGTATGGTAAGTGCTTTTTCATAGCTACGACCAGATGCGAGAGACAATTTCTCAAAAGCTGCCACTATGAGCTTGAAAATTTCCTGTTTACCATGAAATGAAATTCTTTCTATGTATAATTCGAACAAGAAAAATATGATTAAAAAAAAGCATTAACATCATTTATAGTATACAGTATACTGGAATAAAAATGACAATTAAACCAAACTAAAATGATCACCTTCATATGTTCATCATCATAAGGGGCATCTGGCGCTGTAATTCTTGTAATCTCAGTAATGCAAGATGTAACCAAAATCTTAACATCCTCATCTGTGTGCCTCAAAAGTTCATCAGAAATCAATGCCTTCATTGATGGTACCAGTGATTCTTGAATTGACTTAGTTGGTGCTTGATCCACAGTTGATAATACCAGCTCCAGTTCCTAAAAGTTAGAAAACCAAAATAATAATAATAATTATAAGAAGAAGAAGAAGAAAGTCAGAGTTCAATCAGGCTCAGAAGCCTGTTGTAACAAGGTTGTTTAAATGAGTTCCAAAATTCAGAAGAAGCCCTGAAATACATGGGGAAAACTCCTAATTTATGCTGTTACTGGAGAAGAGTTAACCAGATATTCCACTTGATAGAAGGAATTCATCAGACCAAAGAGAAGAAAATTACAAGGAATTTGGAGGAAAAGGGATCCTCCATAATGAAAAACAGAAAATAAAACAAGAAAGAAAAAGAGAAAACATCTGGAGCAAAGCTGCCCCATTCCTTTGCATATCAGTAGGGAGTAAATGGGATTTTAAGGTTCTGGTTTGGAAGTGTGTTGCCTTCATTGCTCAGGGAAAGGTTTTTATAGGGGTCCAAAAGGAATTCCTAGGACATTGCTCTCTGGTGAAGGGTGCCCTACCATGTAATTATGCAAGTTTGGTCTCTAACCAGCAAGTGAGCCAAGCTGAACAGAAGTGTGGGCTTCCTTGTACTGGGTTAATGGCTGCATTTGGCAATTGCTACAGGTTGATTGTGATAAGTCTTGAGTGATGGTCAAATTTGTGATTTTGTCCGTTTCAGTGGACAATGGGCATTATGTGCCCTTGTTGCTTATTGCCACAGAGAGCCCGAGTAACCATTTTGTCAAGGTGGTGAATCCTTGGTGGGGTCTCCTTTACTTAAAATCCTGCCAATACACTGAAAGTGTAGTTCACTAGTGCAAGGGGAGGTTAGCTCCCTTTGCAAGGCGCCGTCTTTTGCCTTGCTCTTGCCAATGTGTTCACCTCCTCATGGTGAAGCACTTAGGTGTGGCATCCCAGATATCCAGCCGTAGGGCAAAATAGACCCCCAAGGGAATCTGGGAAGCGCCCAAGTGCTACCCTTACTTGAAAAGTCTTATTTAGTTTTAGTTATGCAAAGAACCTCCAACATTTCGTTAGTATTAATTCTATTAAGCATTAAGCACCGCAGTCCAAATAAAAGACTTGACCTTAAAGGAGGTTTTGGACTTCCAAAGGGGCTTCTCAAGATGGACAGTCACTCTATTCAACCAATGAGTCAGAAATTGGAAAAAGGATTTGCAGGAATACAACAAATTAGACAAATGAACTGAACCCCTGAGACCCAAAGAGACTCCAAGTCAGAAAATTCAAGAAAAATGAAAACTTGAATGCCATAGAAAAAGTGGAAGACGGATTAGACCTTGAAAACCATCACACTCATAATTTAAAAAAAAAAAAAAAAAATCTACAGAATTTCTGTGGAAACTATTCAAATTTTGGGTGTGCCAACCCATTTGAGGTTAGGAATGCCAAATATCATGACAAACAATTGTATTACAGAAAAAAAAAATGAAAAAGAAAATTGTAAGGAAAACATATATCTACACCAAACATAAGAAACTCAAACCAATACCAAACATGTTCAACAGATGATCATCCAAACTGATAGAAATTCATGATCAATTCAGAAAACACAATGGAATTCATGATGACAAAAAAAATCCACCAGAAAAATATTCATTTACAGACAGATATGCAAAATAGATGAAAGGCAAGAGGGGGCATTACATCAAGTACTTCAAGAAGCTTATCAACTGAAGGCAGGTATTTGAGTAAATTCCTTCCCACATGTCTAAGCTTCTTTCCTGTATCCCTCTCAATCAAATACTCAGCCTCATTGGGAGATGTCATTTTCTTTCCAGAAAGTTGGCACATTCACACTGCAAACTTTGCAATTTATAGCCCTAACCCTGTCAATGCAAACAACTCAGCACAGCTGAATTCAGGGGTTTTTGGCAAAGTGTTGGACATGCAAGCAAATACATAAAAATCAGTTTCTGATTCCCCCCCTATGTTTTTTTTAATACCCTTCAGTTTCTGGGTTTGAAATCTGCCAAACAGTGTACTAGGATTTTATTTTTTATTGTTTTCCCTTTTATTTGGTTACCTTAAAAAGAAAACTCCCCAAAGGATCCTTTCCTTTTTTCTCTCATTGGTGCTTTAATGCAGCGTTGAGGGGCATTGCTGATGAACTCAGTTTTGGTCATCACCCTCCCTGCAATTACCGATATACCCTTGTTCATTTGATATATATTTTTTTTTTTTGAAATGAACTCTTGTGTTGCGGAAGTGGATCCTCTTATGTGAATAGTCGTGTGGTTATGTTATTTGATCATAATCACTTATTGACGATGAGATAAGAAAGATAAAAATATATAATTTTTTAACATGATCAAATAACATGACTATTTTTTTTACAAGAGAGAATGCAATTCTTTGTGTCGTAGTGTTGCACAGCACTATGTGTCACTAATACTCAACTCACTAGCAAAACTTGGTTTTTGGTATTTGGTGTGTGTCTGTCAGTGTGCTACAAGGATTCGTCGTGTGTGTCTTTCACAGTGCGCGGCTCAAAATGAAAAGGTTCCACATTTTCACTTGAAAAAGTAGTTTTTTTTTTTTTTTTTTGAGCTTAAAGAGAGGTTGACTGTAAAGTAATATGTAAAGGGTATAATAAGAATTTGTCAATAGTTTGAGAGATCAATCCCAATTTACTTATTTAAAATTTATAATCACTAATTATATAGAGGGAGGATTCACTTACCACCAAAAAAATTTACAACTCTTACAATCAATTTAATCACCGTCGATCTAATGGTTATAATTTATTGGGAATTAATAACATTTATTGTGTCACATTTATTAATTTCCAATAGATTATAACTGTTAGATTGACGGAAATCAACGGTGATTAAATTAGTTGTAAGAGTTGTAAACATTTTTTGTGGTAAGTGGATCCATTCCCAATTATATAAACAAGAAATTTCAATCTGATATTATGAAGTATACAAATCAAATCAGTACGAAGGTGGAGAGGGAAAAAAATAGAGAGAGAGAAAAAAAAATCTCATAATGAAGTGTTAAATTAAACCTTCAATATATCAATTAAGCCCAAATGATAGTTCCCCTTTACCTGCACTCATGCAGGCTTATAAGCAGCAAAAGGGTCAATTATGTCAACAACAAAAAATTTGGGTGAAATAACAAAAGAAAAAAAATTTCTCATGTTGCGTAAGAAATCTCATCTCCTACCACTCTCACTTTGATATCCGTGCCAATCACTTTTTCATTTTATATTTTTTTCTTTAAGGTGGACCCCACTCTTTTCTCTATCTGTAGAAAAATTTATATTTCTCATGCAACATGAGAAATTACAAGCCCAATAACAAATGAACAAATCAAGCAGATAATCATTTCATGTACCTTCCCTTTTTTTGTGTATCTATCTGCATTTTGAGGTTCCAGCTGTCAAACTGACATTCAACACAATAAAATTACAGTGGACCTGGGATGAAAGGAAAAAGATTATGATCAATGGGAGTTTTAGATTTAGACATTAACTAAGTCAGCCTGATGTGGCATTATGAAACCCAATCTTTATTTCTTGATGCTTCAACTTATAATTTCGAATAAATTATTCAAATTCTTTATCACTAGTTATTTCTAATGGATTAAATAAAATCACATTTGGAAATACTTCTATCTATTTTCTAAACATGTGAAAAAATTAACACAAAATGTCATATAATCAAGCACATATCACATGAGGCTATGAGCCTGTTTGGATCCTTTTATTTTTAAGTTAGAAGCTACTTATAAGCTAAAACTAAAAAAAGAGCTTAAAAGAAACTAAAAGTTGTTTAGAAATTACATAAAAATTTTAGCTTAAAAATTATTTAAAAGCACACGTTTCAAGAAAATTATCTCTCTCTATCTTTATCACTCTTCATTTAAAAAAAAAAAGCACACAATTCAAGAAAAAAAGATAAGAGCTTAAAAAAAAGCTCCTCCTATGAGCTTTTAGTTTTCAGTTTTTTTCTTCATTATAAAAAAAAAGAAATTTTATTATAAGAGTTTTTTCCAAAATCTGTTTGACTTCGCTTATGCTTATAAGTAGCTTCTAACTTAAAAAAGAAGAAGATCCAAACAGACACTATGCTGTATGATCCAAATGGATGACAATTATTGAGATTTTTTAAGAAGCACTTATGAATTATAATAATATTGTAACAAAATAGTCTCACAAACTTCATGTAAGATATGGTTGAATGATAGCGCACCTAATACTCAATGCAATGATATTATTATAATTATGTATTTTGGAAGTGCATAGTCATAATATTAAAGTTGCTTTTTTCTTTCTCTGTCCATATCAGTTGATAAGATTCTGAAAAAAGAAAAATAACTTTAATATTATAACTATATACTTCCTAAATTACATAATTATAATAGAACTATCGTACTGTGTATTCAGTGTGACGGTCGCACTAAAAATATTTTCGAAATGTAGGCACCACTTTACATAGTATGACCATCTTGCTGTAGTTTTTTTTTCTTTGGGCTTATAAGATATGCTCTTTCAATGAGTCCTAACATTAAAGGGGTTCAGTCACCTAGCCTAGAATTAGGCTCAATACTAAATGCTCCTGGTGATTCTATAGGCTACTTCTATATACCCATTTTGTAAATAAATAAACTCAAAAAAATATAGAAAGATTTTACTAAACAAGTAATTTAGGTTTATAAAAAAAATTATAGTATTACATTAACATTTCATTACTATTATTTTTTAGTTAACAAACAAGATAAATACAGGTGTACTATGCTTGTAATATTTTTTAATTACAATGTCAATTTAATGAGGTGCTTGAGTTGTAATAATAAATTAAAATCATGGAACCATATGCCATGTATATTTTCATCTTCATGTTAATTTTAATTCTTTGATTATATAATTACTAATAACTAGAAAACATAATAACTGTGATCATATAAAACGTGTAAACATGCAAATTGAATTAATGCATAATTGTGTAAATGCAAATTGAACTAATACAATTTAAACAATAAGTTTTCTATATTTGTCCAACCTTTTTTATGAAAAAAGTTTCGGGTGAGAGGAGACTCTCCTCATTTTAGAGCTAAGTAAATGATAGAAATTGAGCAATGGACTTAGGCTTAGACACTTTTGAGATCAGGAAAATTAAAGTTTGATTAGTATCCTTAATCTTGCTACATACTTGAAATAAAAACGGTATGAAGGTGGAGGGGGAAAAAGAGAAAGAGAAAAGAATATCTCATAAGGAAGTGTTAAACCTTCAATATATCAATTAAGCCCAAATAATAGTTCACATTTACCTCTGTACAAAATATGCCCTCAAGCAGGCTTATAAGCAAAAGGGTCAATTATGTCAAAAAGAAAATAATTTGGGTGAAATAACAAAGGGTTCGCTTTTTCTACAAAATCAATGTCGATAACTTATCTACCGTGAGCACAAAACGATATCGTTTTGAGACAGAAATCAAGATAATTTTGTAATTATAATTTATGTCAGGGTTATAATAGTCTTTAATTATAATTTTTTAATTTTTCAACTCAAAACGACGTCATTTTGGAAGCGAATGTAGATAACTTATCTACATTCATTTTTAGAAACATTAAAGCCAATAACAAATGAACAAGTCAAGCAGATAATTATTTCATGTACCTTCCCTTTTTTTTTTGGTGTATCTGCATTTTGAGGTCATAGTTGTCAAACAAACATTCAACACAACCCGAGTTGGAGTTGGTCAAGGATGCAAATAACAATTCTCGATCAAGGTTAGTCTGCATGTCAGGCAAAATATTTGGGTTTAGCAAGTGTTGTTTAATTTGAATCATTATTAAAATTTTGTAATGGATCAGTAGGGGTAGAGGAGCTTCTGCCAGCATCTCCAAATGTGAATCTGTAAAATCTGCTGTCAAATCTGTGGATACTTCTGCAATTAACAGATCTGATTTGGCTGATGAGTCCATGGATGATCCACCTACAACTTCTAACAGGCAAGACTCTATTGGGAAACCTAGAACCAAAAGAAAGAAGACTGGTTCAGACATCAAGAAGAACCAACCTGATACATCAGAACTTTGAAAAGGAAAAAGTGCAAGTGACTTGAATTTTGCAGTAGGAAATGTGTAAACAAGATGATCAATGGGAGTTTCGGATTTAGTCATTAACTCAGTAAGCTTGATGTGGCATTATGAAACCGAACCTTTATTTATTGATGTTTCAACCTATAATTTTGTGTAAATTATTCAAATTCTTTACCACTAGTTATTTCTAATGGATTAAATAAAATCACATTTGGAAATGGCAAAAAAAATTAATTTATTGTATTTTTAATATTAAAAATTACGAATTTATTATTGTTTTGAAAATAATTACATGTGTATTGCATTGTGTCACAACCAGATTAGGCGGCAAAGGTCACGCCTAATCCAGGCGTGACCAGTGACGCCTAATTCAAGCGAGATCACCTACAACCTATAAATACCCCAAATTTTTTTCTTTTTTACCATTTTACTCTCTTTCTCTAACTTGTCCCTAATACGTTGTTGTTGTCCCTTCCGTGGAAAATTGGTTAGCGAAGCTTTGTCAAAAAAGTAAGTTTTTAATACCTGTTTTCTATAAGTTTAATTTACAGTAGGGGTGTGTACCTTCCCTGGAGTGTACATAATTTACAGTAAGTTTTTAATATCTGCTTTCTATAAGTTTAATTTCGTGGAAAATTGGACGATTCACTTGTTAGGGGTGTGTACATAATTTTTAAACATATATCACTGTTACATATTGTAAGTAGTTATAAATTAAATTATTTTTAACGTTGCCTTACATATGTATATATAATTTGATTATAATTTAATGATAACAATAAATTTAATATTTTGTATAGTTTTTTATCATGGCTGATTCATCATTATCAGGGGGTTCTGCATCCGATCACGAGCCAGAGCTTACTGATCCAGCATGTATATCATACCTGAGCCATGTAGGTGGGAGGTCCTTTGAAAGAGGACGTAGAGTGCACATATTTCACAACGTGTGTGGAATACAGAGCAGGTACGTCAGCTAAAGACCAAGCGCGGTAACATGCAGAGGGGCCACCTACCAATGATATTCCAGATGTTATGGTGGATTACCTGACCGAGGCAAGATTTATACATGTTGCCCGCATGCGACATATTCAGGTGTGCACTTTAAGATGTAATATATTATATTGTTATTCAATTTAATGACAAGTCGTGTAATTGTATTATGTATTTCAGATTGATGTTGCCTTAATTAGTGCTCTGGTCGAGAGGTGGAGACCAGAGACACATACCTTTCATATGACCTAAGGTGAGACGAGTATCACCTTCCAGGATGTGACCGGTATATTGGGATTGCCTACTGACGGGCATGTCATTATCAAATCTACACTTGATGATTGGTCGGCCGTTTGTGAGGCGATTTTAGTTGCTAGGCCTCTGGCGAGTGAGTTTCATAGCGCGACGACTTACGGATGTCGTACTTAGATCAGATGTATTCTCGTTGGGATGACATAGCTGGCGATCACGACCGTGAGATTTTCTTCACGAGGGCGGATATTGCGCATATGTTAGGGTGTTGGCTTCTATGCGACATATCAGGAGATTGAGTTGTCGCTTAGTTCCGTTGCTTGGAGGAGAGTTTGATGATATTGGTCGATATAGCTGGGGGTCTGTGGTTCTGACGCACTTGTTCAGGAATTTGTGCTAGTGTATAGACGCCGATAGATCTGATATGGGTAGATGCCACATTCTTCTCCAGATTTGGGCCTGGATCAAATTTCCATCTATTGCCCCCCTCTTCCTCCTCCTCCTCCTGGTCTTGGGACGCACTATGGATGTCGGTATGTGTGTTTTGGCAATTGTGTCTTTTTATTAATTTGCAAGTTGAATTGTTAATAATGAAGTTTATTTTGGATGACACGTTTAATACTCTTTGGCGATTCAAGCCATATGAGGTTATGCATTATCGGGCAACCATGGATACATTATGTTGAGATGACATATGGTATAATGTATTTTTTAGTATTTTAAAAAGTGTTATTTTTTGTTTATTAATTATTTAATTATCGACTATTTTTGTGTGTAGCTGGTTTGACAACCATATATAGATTATGTATGGTTAGGTGTATCTCCACAGCAGCAGTATCTCTAGTTTGCTATCACACCTCTCATTTACTTTCACACGGTTGAGGCCAGCCAACTAGACAGGTGTATGCGATAGTTTGATTTGGATCAACCGATTTCAGATGTTTCTAAAAAGTAGAAAGGCGTCCGTGATTATACGCTGCGCGGGAAAAAAAAGATGAAAACTGGACTCGTAAGTTGCGTCCTTGGATACACATACAGCAGATCAACGAGCAGCATATCATGGTGCCCTCTCATTTACTTTTCTTTGTACTTGCCATATAAATGAGTTCCATCAATTTGTATCACTGGTTTGGCAAAATTCAAAGCCTCGCAACACTGTCTAAACGTCCAGAAGATACGATGAAATACGCGTTTTCCATGAACTATTCCATGCTCCATAGAATAATAATTTGTTTGAATATGATAAAAAGAACTTGGTGAAATGCGAAGCATGTATTCACACCACCTGGGCAAAAAAGCATACGATTCTTCCCAATCACCATACATCATTGCAATTGCTTTCTGCTTCGCATACCATGTCTTTCTATACGAAACTTTGAATCCATAGTTAGAGGTGATCTTTCTTCAACTAGTGCAATTGAGACTGATGGTTCTTCCCTTATCAACCCTAGTAATAAAGTCGTGACGTACACATTAAGACTAACATAAATAGCATTAACATGATTTTTCATCGCACAATAACGTAAAAGCGTACCTGGGATGAGCTTCGCAATGACATCAGCATCAAGCTGTCTGTGACCATGAGAAATGTGGTCATTCAAATAATTGTGATCTCCACCCCATCTAGTGACCTTCTAATTTTCACCAAACACTGGTTTTATTGCCCTAACTCACCACGGTCAGCTCTTATCATGCGTGCAACATTTCATGCTTAACTTTGTAGGCGTGTTCTCAATTATAATTGCATCTCTATGCTCCCTCATGAGGTTGATCTTTAGTGCCATTTCAACCTCCTTTTTGGTTGCAAATTCCTGATTCACAAATAACTTGTCACCCAATTGCCACAGACCCTGTATTGATCCCGATCCCGAAATCGAACCATTAGTACGTGATTCTTGCTCGCTCCGATAACTCCAATCAATATGTGCGTGATATGAAATTTCTTCCCAAAAAGGAATAACAGCATCATCACCTGCATATATGAATTAAAACTTGTAAATACATTATTTAAACATCCTAAATCACATACGAGTTATTCACTAAAATACCTTTATGATGTTCTGCTAATTGTGCGGAGCCCATATCATTAAGTTGCGGGATTTGAGACTCCACTGGATCATGGTATACTGGGAATTGAAACTTGGGCCTATCATCATTGTCATCTCTTTCTGAAACATTGGCATCCTCAGCCATAAGACATTCTTCCATTGCGATATTTTCATCATCGTCATCGTCGTAATCGTCATGTATAACCCAAGTAGGATCATTTTCATCTCCCTCAGAAATGTTAGCAACTGGAGAAGCATGAGCAGCAAATGTTGATGCATGATGTGGAGAGTTTAAAGCAACTGTCCTCACCGGTAAAACAACATCCTCTGCTTCAACAATGTCCACATACAACTCCAAAGAATCTTTCCTTGAATGGTCGAAAAATTCTTCCATTATCATCTCGACGTCTTCATCATCCACCACTTGCAAACTAATGTATTGTTCAGATTGTCATATCATTGTGGTGATCTGAGTGATAAATTGGTTATCTTGAAGAGTTGACTTTTGAAAAATTCTCTGATGCAGTTCATCAATTATTGAGTTGCATTTGATACGTGTTGACATTTTTTCACCTTAAAAAATTATACCTCGTCGGCCTTCCACCTTCCTACCATTGTAATACAACACAACACGACACGAACAGAATCAAAGTATGAACTCATTTTAAAATGGAATAACAAATAAAATAAAAAGACTATGAATAAGCTAATAATTTTGTATGTAAAAGTAAGAATTGATGGTAGAGAAGAGTTGTGAAGAATGTGTAGAGTGATAATGGTTTAAATAGATATTTTTCCACCATTCACGCCCCAGATGGCCATCATTTGTGCATGAGTCACGCCCAAATTGGGCATCACAGGTCATGCCCCATTTAGGCGTGAACCACGTGGAGGTGACGCCTACATGGGGTGTGACACTATGCAATAGATCCGTAAATAATTTCAAAACAGCAACAAATTTGTAATTTTTTCTTTAAATTGCAATAAATTAATTTTTTTGCCATTTGGAAATACTTCTATCTATTTTCTAAACATGTGAAATTATATGTGAAAAAATTAACACAAAATGTCATATAATCAAGCACATATCACATAAGGCTACATTATAAGTATCCATTACTACTGTATGGTCCAAATGGCTGACAATTATTGAGATTTTTTTAGAAGCGGATCTAAATTGACTCTGACTTATAAATTAAAATAATATTGTAACAAAATAGTCTCACAAACTTCATGCGATATATGGTTGGATGAGAGCATTTCCTCTCAGTGCGATGGTATTATTATAATTATGTATTTCGAAAAGTGCATAGTCATAATATTAAAGTTACTTTTTTCTCTCTCTCCATTTCAGCCGACAAGTTTCTGAAGAGAGAAAAAAAAATAACTTTAATATTATAATTATATACTCTTCCGAAGTACATAGTTATAATAATACACTCATACTATATATTCAATGTGACGGTTGCACTAAAAATATTTCTGAAATATAGGCACCACTTTACATAGTAATCTAGTTATTTTTCTTTGGGCTCATAAGGTATGCTCCTTCAATGAGTCCTAACATTAAAGGGGTTCAGGCACCTAGTCTAGAATTAGGCTCGATACTAAATGCTCCTGGTGATTCTATAGGCTACTTCTATTTACCCATTTTGAAATAAATAAACTCAAAAAAATATAGAAAAAGTTTACTAAACAAATAATTTAGGTTTATAAAAAAATATAGTATTATAGTAACATTTCATTACTATTATTTTTTAGTTGACAAAAAAGATAAATCCAGGTATACTATGCTTGTAATATTTTTTTAGTTACAATGTCAATTTAGTGAGGTGCTTGAATTGTAATAATAAATTAAAATCATGAAACCATACCCGTATAGTGTTGAATCATGCCATGTATATTTCTATCCTCATGTTAATTTCAATTCTTTGATTATATAATTACTAATAACTAGAAAACATAATAATTTTGATCATATAAAACGTGTAAACACGCAAATTGAATTAATGCATAATTGTGTAACTGCAAATTGAACAAATACAATTTAAACAATGAGTTTTCTATATTTTTCCAACTTTTTTTATGAAAAAAAGTTTCGGGTGAGAGGAGACTCTCCTCATTTTAGAGCTAGGTAAATGATAGAAATTGAGCAATGGACTTAGGCTTAGACACTTTTGAGATCAGGAAAATTATAGTTTGATTAATATCTTTAATGTTGCTACTTACTTGAAATAAAAACAATCATGGAATCAAATTGTACTATATTTAAATATAAACTTGAATTTTAATTTAATTTAAAATAAATTAAAAGTTCATACATGCATGCATGCACATATAAAAAAAGAGCTTTATTAATCTTATGTAATAAGAGAGAAGCTCTATCATGTTATAGAGACAATCATGTGTGGGACCCACCTATTTATAGAAAAAGAAAAAGAAATAAAAAAATAACACAAAAATTGATATATGTGTAGGAGAGAAAAATTCTCTCTTACAACATAAGAGTATATTTTCCCATAAAAAAAAAAGAAGAGCACAAAAGGTTATATTGGTTTGTATATACCAGCAGCTCAGTGTTGAAAAAATTTGTATCTTTTCTCTCTCAAAATGTTGACCTTAAGATTTGCATATAACATTGCCTCTCGTAGTGATTTCAAGTAGGTTAGAAGCATTGGTAGATACTTGGGCATGAAGATGAAGCATGGCAGAATTAAGAGAAGTCATTATTCAGATATCACCGAGAGAGTTCATGGTCGTCTCCAAGGGCGGAATCTTAATGTCTATCCCTTGCAAGAAAAACCATGTTGGCTAAATATGTAATATCATTTGTTGCAAATTTTCGGATGTAGAATAATGCTCTTCCAATGTCTACTTACGACGAAATAGAAGCACTTCCTACGAACTTTTTCATGCTAAGCTTGGAGGCATGGTTTCATCAAAACCTGCTCGGTCATTTAAATCAAATAAGTTATAGGAATGACTAGACACACCATTTCTTTGTGACCTGTTGATTTTTATGGCGTTTGAGGAATTTAGAGGTGCACAATACCAATTTCTGTCAGGCCTGAGGATCATATTTTAAGGTACATTAACGAGATTCCGCAGAGGAGGGTCAACAACTCAAACCATCATAACTCTATTTTCACTTTGCAAGTTCCAAGGTTGGGTTGGACTAAGATCAACACTAATGGGAGCAGTTAGTCACAATAGTAGGCTTGTCGATTATGGTTGACTTGCAAGAAACGAATATGGCAAATGGATAGGTGTAGGGATGGCAACAATGCGAGTTGGCTCATAACTCGCCCGGGTTGGGTTGGTGAAAATGAGCTGACAACCCAAGCCAGCTCGAAAAAAATTAAGTGAGCCTACGGGTCAAACAGGTCAGCTCACTGGTTTTTCTTTTTTTTATTAAAAAATATAAAAGAATAATAAGGGGACCAGATATGTTTAAAGAAAGTAGAAACTTTTTTATGTAAGTTTATATTTAGCAATTTTAATTATCTTATATCATATTCATTTTTTTATCTTACTTCAATTATCATGTTTTTTTCATTTTTTTAGGCTATTTTTTCCGCATTTTTTCGAGTCAACTCTAATCTAGTTCATTTTTTTCAATTACAAACAGGTTAGGTCGGATCGAGCCGAGTTGACTCATTTTGCCATTCCTAAATAGGTGGGTTCACTCACTTTATTGGCTCTTGCAACCCTATTGAAGTGGAGTATTGTATTGGGCCATTTTGAAGGGTCTCCAACTTGCTACTAGTAAAGTTATTATTGAGAATGATACTTTAGATGCAATCTCTGGCTTCCTAATACAGAACGCATGCCTTATTTTAAAAGCTATGGAGAGTGGTTATCTAAAGATTAGGATGTTTGTTTTCATCATGTGTCGCATTCTTGAAACCATTGTGTTGACTATTTGGCTAAACTAGGCCTTCCTCGGGCTCGCAAGACATCATCTTCTTGTCCTAGGCCCCACTTCTATTCATTGAGAATGATATCTATTTTTCAGGATCGTTCCCAGGAAATGTTGATGATATTGCTCCAGGATGATGTTTCTAATTTGTTATTAGTTTTGTTTGGTTTTTGTTTTCTTTTTTTAAGGCTTAAGGCTCTCCTTATATACCCAAAAAAAGTTAGGTAAATGATCAACTTCGACAATGATATATAGCGCAATGACTTCGGGTGTAAATAAGTCAAATGAAGTCAGACTTTAACTTAAATGGGCTAAACTTAAGTTAATTATTTTAAGTTTGCCTTGACCTGTTAGCATACAAGTTAAATTATAAGTTTGGTCTGCCTTGTTTTTAAAAATACAATGATTGGCCTGGACAATCAAGCTTACCAAACATTTAAAAATAATATATTGTACTCTATGAATTATAGGTTATAACTGAACACAATTCAAAATATTAACAATTTAACTAGGTTGTTAAAATTAAAAACAATCAATCAAATCGAATTATATTAATTTTTAATTACAAAATTAAATTTTGATTTAATTTAAAATAAATTAAAATTTTATATACATACTCAAGCACACATTAATATATTTGCGTGTGTGTCTGTAGAAGTAAAGTGAGAAGTTTTAACCTGAACAGTTCGTGATACTTGGTTTGAATAGGATATGCTAATGAACTTCTTTGGCTTTGTGGCTCTTTCATGAACATTGGTACTGGTGGCTACCGGAGAAGGTGGTGATACACCTGCCAATATTTTGACACTCAAATCAGTGGTATGATGAAGGTGGAGTGATGACACTTGGATGTGTTTGAGTAATATATTTATAGGGGATAAGATATTTGACTTATCCCAAAGTGATATAGGACATGTTATTCATAGAAAGACAGTCGAGGTGATGAAACTTGTGTTAATATTTTGACTGTAGTAATGAACGTATACCATGATTTCTATCCAAGGGATGGGATGTGATGTGATGTTATTCGCTCATAAGTCATAACATAACTATTGGCTAAAAAATAAACTACTAAAATCATGACAAAATACAAAGTGAAGTTGAAATTGAAAAGGTTTTTAGAAGCATTAAATAGTTGTGTATGTGGTTGTTTGTTTGATGTAGTTTAATTATATTGTTATTTTGTTCAATGTAGTTCAACTTATTCTTCATTTTTTTCTCCCCTTTATATTTATAATAAGATTAAGAATTTCACAGTGATAATTGATATTGAAGTGCAGAAGAAAATAATTTTAAATTAAAAATTTCACAGATATAATGTTAAAAAAAATATAGTAAAAAAAAGCTAAGGATTAAGAATTTTACAACAATAAAAAGATCGAAAAAAATATATTTTGAAATTAGATATTTTGCAAGAATTAAAATATATAACAAAAAAAAATTGAGATCAAGGATCTCAAAATAAAAAATGTGGTATAAAAGAAAATGGTTTTGAAATTAAGAATTTCACAATAAAAGAAAATAATTTCAAACAATCTAGGTGTAAAAGAATCTGATTTTGATATTAAAGATTTCACAACAACAAATTGACCACGAGGTATAGAAAAGAAATGATAATTGAGGATGTCACAACAATTACAAAATACGTAAGTACAGAAACATATTTGTGATTAGGGATTTAAGTGGTTTTGAGATTAGAAATTTTGCAACTATTTGGTGTGATCTCTTTTGCTTTATTTGATACGGTGGAAAGTTGTTGAGTGTTTATCGTTTATGTGCTTTGATGGGTAAGAGCTCGTATGTAGAACTCCCATGCTCTTGATATCAATTGAAGTATAAATAAGTTCCAACTAATTGAATCTGTAAAATTTTCAAATTGATTTTTTATTTCCATAAAAAATAAAATTGAAAACCCTAATCTTCACATTATCCCTTTCTTGAAAAAGATCTTGCAGGAAAAATTAATGAAATTGATATAATCCAATATTTGATATAAAATCATGGGTTGAACCAAAATAGGTACTTCTATTGGTAATTATATTCTATTGAACATGGATCTAATTTTTTATTATTTTTTGATTCTTTAATTTTTTTTTTTAACACAATCAACAAAGAATTGAAGTACAACATACAAATGGGAGGAAGATATGTACATGAAAGCATACCTGAAAGAGTTGAGTTTGTTCCAAGAGGATATGACATAGTGCGCTTAAAGTGGTTTGTTGGAGAAAACCTACAATACTCCCGATGTAGGTGTGTCTGTGCATCTTTACCAGACAGAGGAATTTTGAGATATGGAGGAAATTATACAAAAAAAAAGTGTTGATAAAGTCGAAATTTTTTTTTCTTTTTAAGTGAAAGGGAAATTTTCCGAACTCGATACTCCCGATGCTACAAGAAACTTCTCGAAGCGTGCTATCAATATGTTAATTTTATAAGATAGATTGTTTTTGGCGCTTGATTGCTAAACTATGTTATTAGAATATTAGTCCACAACAACAATAAAAATTTATAAAAAAAATAATTCTGAATTCACAATAATAATGAAATACACAAAAATATATAAGAAAAAAATATAAATACATAATATTCTAGAATAAAAAATTTATATAGAAAAATTATAATATGATAGGACCTAATTTTTTTCCTAGCTAGGTCGTACACTTTTTTCTTCCCCTTGTTACTTAAAAGATTTAAAAGAGGAGACTACCCAATTAAAAGGTCAAGCATATAAGAGGCATCATTAGAACTTAGAAGTAAGATATTGCTATCGGACATTAGAAGTAAGAGGCATATAAGAGTATAGCAAAATATTGCCTATCAAGAAAATTGCTATCGGACATTACTTGTAAAAGTGAAAATATTTGAATCAACTTTATGGTGTCGCTAACTCAATGGGTGGGTCATACACTACAAAAAAGGCGGAGTGTAGGGACATTAGTTTAACCACATTTATATTTAATGTCGTAAAATCATTTTTTACTATGCAGTTAATGTGGCAAAATAACTCATGAATCATGATCCATCTGTTAATCAATTACACAATAAATATTTTCTTATTCTCACTTATTTTACTTCTCATTTCTTCTCTTTTTTTCTTTTTTTATATTGTTTCGCTTCTCTCCTAAGCCTTTTTCGTTCCTTTCTCCAAAATACGCCTCATTTTCCTTCTGTACCCGTGGAGGTATATGAGTCAATGTGTCTTTGCTCGACTCTGCAAAGAATCGCAATGAAAGATTCTAGGATTTTTCATCTGAAAAGTCAAACAAGGCACAACATAATTAGTAAAACCTAATTTTTATTTGTTTCTTTTTTTCCTTTTCTTTTTTCAGATTCAATTTCTCTTATTGATTTTCTTTTCTATGGCCAAATCACAAACCAGAGCTTGAATGCAGCATTTACTTTCGTTTTTGAAGATTCTATGGATTTATCATCGATCTCTGGGATTTCATATTCAAATCGCGAGGAAGATGTTACAGTACGTTTGAATCCGAGCTTTTATTTCTTACGATGTTTCTTTGTTAAATCTCTAATTCTACCACTTCAGCGTATGAATTGTGCTGCTGATAATATTGACACCATAAACATGTAGATTTACTGGGCATAGCAGAGAGTCTTTTGGATTTCTATTCATTATTGAATATGAATCTTGATTTAGTGGTCGTTTTTTTAATTAAATTTCCTATGATTAGTCGGTGTTTGAGTTAAGGGGATTTGTGCTCTTAATTTCCACATTACGTTCTGGAATATGCTCTGATTTGTTTTTATTTTGATGCTGTAACCATGAACGAGAAGGCCAACGTTACGAAGGAGCTTAACGTCAAGCACAAGAAGGTTTCTCCTCTTTTATTTTTGTTGATTTGCACATTCATGTACTCGCAAATTACCTCAGATCAATAATCGTTAATTGTCGAATTTGAATCCATCATCGTCCGCTATTTATACATCAATGTTAGGATTAACCAATCAGTATATTGTGTGTTTTGGTAGTTTGGATCCTTTTTCTGATGCACACACTTGGTTTCGCATATTTTTCTTTGGAGATGTGTAGGTGCTATTTGCATGCCATGTGAAAGATTGTGGAGCTATTGGAAGCTTTGCTAATTGGATTTTTGGAAATCTCTGTCGTTATTTTCCAGAATAGTCCAAACTTTTTTTATTTTTATTTTTTTTGTATTTTTAGTTGTTTGTTTCGGTAATTGTGAATTTCTAATCTTAAGGAGGATATAATCCATGATGAAGAGAAAGGAAAAGACATTGTGGGGATCTTATTCGGTTTTTATAAAATTATGGTTTAGTATTCATTTATATTTTGAGCAAAATAAATAAATAAGTAATTGAAGACTTAATTTGTATTTCAAATATGAAGAAGGACCAAGTTCAATTGATTAGGGGAGGAGTTTTCCTTGTAGTCACAAGTGTCTGAATTCTTTATGTATGTTTGTGATTATGCTGATTTATATATAGTCAGCGTGTTTGTCTATTTTAGCCAACACAGTGTTAATATTGAAACTAATATGCATAAACGTCCTTATTTTTCATTATAGCAGTCAATGTTTGTATATTTTTTTTAATCAATTTTTCTATTCTTTTCAGAACAAGGATGTAACTGATGCAATTCAAAAGGTTGCTGCTGCCTACGATTGTAAAATTGTTGAGGGTGTTCTTAGCCAACAAATGGACCAGTTTGTGATTGATGGGAATAAGGTTGTGCTTAGTTTGTCTAATCCAGATACAAGGGTTGATGATGCAGAGTTTTAGGAGAATGAAGTTTTTATGCTTTTATTGAGAATGTGGCTCTTACTAACATACATGCTTAGCTCACAATAGCAAAAGTTAATTATGCTTATTTAGTGATTAATTTAATATGATCTTGAAAAATGAGATACAAGTCAAATAATTTTATATAATCAAATGGGAAATCTTTAATATGCAGCATCCAGAAAGATATGAAGCAGCAGGGTGGCTGAGAAAAATGGTTGGAGTTGTTGCAGCTAAAGATTTACCAGCAGAGCCCTCGGAGGAAGAGTTTAGGTTTGGTTTAAGAAGTGGGATTATCCTCTGCAATGTTATAATAAGGTTCAACCTGGAGCTGTACCCAAGTGGAGAGTCCTGTTGATTCTGCACTGATCCCCGATGGGGCACCTTTATCGGCATATCAGTATTTTGAAAATGTGAGGAATTTCCTGGTGGCTGTTCAAGAAATTGAACTTCCTACCTTTGAGGCATCTGATCTGGAACAATAATTTGAGGTCTATTATTGGTTATGCCATCAAGGCCAACAATAATTTAAAGATTTTGGAGCATTTGAGGCAGTTGGGTTGTGGTGCTGTGCTTGTAAGGGGGAATGAGCTTAGACTGGCTCTTCGTGCTGGGTTTGATCCCACAAGGTTGAATTACACTATGTGTCTATCTATTTGTTTTTTTAGGATCCTTTATGCACCTATATATATATATACACACACACACACATCATTTGGAACTTACTTAGCTTTGTTTCAAAATTATATTTTTTGGCATTTCTCTCAACTGGTTCTTAGTAACATTTATCTTTTTTTAAAAAAAATAGGTGTATCTTTAATGGAAATGGGAAAATTTTGGAGGATTTGGTCTTGGCTGCCAAAGAAGGTTCCATTATTATCTTATGATCTCTCTTCCACTAACATTGTAAAATCCTCCATTTCATTATAGTAGAGAAAAAGATATAGAAGTTTAACTGCATGATTAGGCTTTAAGTGATGAAATGAGTAAACTTATAAAAAGTTCTGCAAAATTAATATATTTGGTGCTTTTCAAGCAAGCACTTGAGTTTATCTTCAAAATCTAATAACAGATTTTTTAACCATTCTTTTAGATCGCTATAAATATGGCATTTTGTCTTAGGCTTTTAAAAAAGGTCTATTTTTTCTGTTCAAATTTCTGCTTACTAGCTTTATTTAGTCATGTATTTTTTTGTACATGGAATGCAGATTCCAAATTGGCTTGGAGAAGAGTCCACTGGGTTTACAAAAGACAACCTGTTCACATTACTCGATGCTTATATGGCATCTCAGTATAGAAATGTATGTCTAAAATGCTTATAGAAAAATTTAAAAACTTAACCAATGCCCTGATATACGCATGTTAATAATGAAATGTTGCATGGTTCATTTTATCAGGATAGATTATTATCAGGATAGATTATGTAAGGATATAAGGGCAAACATGTTCAAGAATATTGCACACCAGCTAGATCCATCTACTAACCACTTTGTGAATGATTTGGAGTTGCAAACTCATCATTTCTTTTTTGACTTTGGAATCTTTCAGAGATGGAATGATGACCGTTCAGTTATTATTGAAGTATTTGGTTAGCAAACTCAGATTGGAGAGGGAGTCAAGGGTACCTTCAATAATCTTTTTAGCTTTTTAAATAAATATAATGTATGTGCTTATGGCAAGAAGGGACTTCACCTTTACCAGTGTAATTATTCCTATTTCTTATCATCTAATTAAAGATAGAAAGAAATGAACTACATTCCTATTTCTTATCATCTAACTAAAGATAGAAAGAAATGAACTACATATATAGGGGTTGATTTTCATTCTGTTTTGTATTCCTTCCCTTTTTTTTCTCTCTTACACGATTCTGTTATAGTAGTGATGGTCTATTGGTTCATTGTGTAAAGAGTTATTTAATTTTTATAAATTAAAATTTAATAAACAAGAGATAGCTCCTTAGATATCAAGGAAATCTTCAGAGTTACAGAGTATGATTTATATGTTTGATTCTTATAGTTGCTTTGGCTCTTACTAGTAAAAATAATTGAAATGAAAAGTGAGAAGAACCAATACTTAGCATTTTACTTCTAACTAATATTTCTTTTCAATGAAGTTTCTTAAAAAACTTCGTAGAGTTCTCACATATAGATCTCATTAATTAATTTGGGTAGAATTTCTTTTCGGTAAAAGGTTAATTGACCAAAAAAAAAAGAATTCGGGCAGCGGGATAATATAAAAGAAATAAAAATGTATTATTTTTTTTTATTTTTTCCATAAACATTAGCCACATTTGAAATGTGGCTAACGTAACAAAAAACGTGGCCAAAATAATGTTACCACACTCAAGACAGCAGTAGCAAAGCGAGAAGGAAAATGTGGCTAAATAAATGCCACGCCATGATTAGCCACGTTTGGCAATACTGTGGTAGTTTGTTTTAGCCACATTTTTTGTTAACTTTTGCCACGTTTCTAAATGTGGCTAAACAGCTTGTTTTTTGTAGTGATAGTGGTTAAAAGTGGTTATTTGAATTCCTAAAATTGAAAGTTTGATCATTGGAAAAATATTTTTGAGGAGAACTTTGACATTCATCAATAAATATATATATATATATATATATATTAAAAAAACAAACTTTATGTATACAAAAAAAAAAAAAAAAAACTTTATGATATATGTCTGGTTTATGCTAACTTTTAAGCTTAAGTTTTTGGATAATTTTTAGTAACATGTTATTTACAAACTTTTTAGTTTACAAACTACACTATCTTCTATCGGGAGAACACTAATTTCACTATGCTCTCTTGGGAGAAGATAGTGTAATTTGTAAAAATTTATCAAAAAAATTTATAAACAAATCCCTCCCCTAGTTTTTATATCTCGGGATAACATATAAAACATCCAAAATTAAAAGGGTGATGTGAACAATATTTATAAAGAGATAAAAAGAAATACAAATATATTTTTTTATGTTAAACACTTTAAAAATAAATCTAAATATGGAAATAAATTTGGATTTTATAAATAAATATTTATATAATTGCTTTCAATTTGTTCTTATACTTTTTTGCGTTAGCTATAACATTATCCTGAAAAGAACCAACACAATTAACAATGGAAAGGAGAATGAGAATTCTAAATTATTAATAAGAGAAGTTGCACCGTTATCGTAATGCTTTGATAACGGTTTTGAATTTGTAGGGATCATAATGCTTCTTTACTCTTGTAAGCTGTATATCTGGGCATAGGCATTAGGGAACATTTTTTTAGCACAATGACTACAACTATTCTGTCTAACCTTTCATTTGCCTGGTAATATAAATGAGCAACCAGGATCAACAAGCTGTTGAGGGTTGACATTGAGGTCGGTCATGGTATCAGAGCTTTAATGATCACGAGGTCACGAATTCGATCCTCATCATCTCTATTTTCAAGTGGAATTAAGAAAAGCACAAGATAAACAAACAAAAAAATGATTTTGTATAGCACAAGGCAGATCAATAATAGGCTTGTGTCATATCTGTTAGAGTCTCTTTGTTTTTTGTCCGTTAGAAAATTCAATGGTCTTTTAAGTTTGATGTAACGGCCATGTGCTGCACTAAAGTTGTTTGATGAGTCTTAACGGTGTCATAATGGGTCAGTTTTGGGTAGTATAATGAGTCATTAAGTTAGAGTTTATTTGGGTGTAATGTTATGTTTTTCAGTTTTAGTTTCTGATTTATATTAAGTTTGAGTCAGTTTATGAAATTTGTATTCCCTCTTCAAACATTGTGAGTTATATTTCTGCATCTTAATTTTTCTCTATCAGTGGTATCAAGAGCCAGGTTGAGAGTTAAACACGTGAGGGAATTGAGTTGTGAAAAAAAAAAGTGAAGAGTCATGGCCATAGATTCTAATTTTGTGCAAGCAGCCATTCCACGTTTCGATGGTCATTATGATCATTGGAGCATGTTGATGGAGAATTTCCTTCTATCCAAGGAATATTGGGATGTAGTTACCAATGGTGTTGTTGAACCAGCACTAGCAGAAGGAGCTCAGTTGACAGCAGCACAACGAGCAGCTCATGAAGCAGTAAAGTTGAAGGATTTGAAGGCGAAGAATTATCTCTTCCAGGCCATTGACCGTTCTATCTTGGAAACCATTCTTTCAAAGAAACTTCCAAGAATATTTGGGACTCCATGAAAAAGAAGTATCAAGGCTCTGCAAGAGCAAAGAGGCAGCAGCTTCAAGCTTTACGCTCGGAATTCGAAACACTTCGAATGAAGTCGGGAGAATCAATTGCAGATTATTTCTCTCGCGTGATGACCATTGTCAATAAAATGCGAATTCATGGAGGCAGGACAGAATAAATAACTGTCATAGAAAAAATTCTTCGATCATTAACAGCAAAATTTAACTTTGTTGTTTGTGCTATAGAAGAATCTAAAGATATAGATGATTTGTCACTTGATGAATTGCAGAGCTCATTGGTGGTGCATGAACAGAAGTTCAAACAGGAAGACACAGATGAGCAAGCATTAAAGGCTTCTACCGATACTCGTTCCAACAATTTTCAAGGAAGGGGTAGAGGCAGAGGTAGAGACAGAGGCAGAGGAAGGTCCACTAATTTCAGAGCCAATAATGATCAATTTCAAGGCAGAGGCAGAGGAGGAGCCCCTGATAAATCCAAGGTAGAATGTTTCAGGTGTCATAAATTTGGTCATTATCAATCTGAATGTTATACTAAGCTGCCAAATAGCAAAGAAAAAGGAGAAAGTTCAAACTTTGCAGAAAAGAAGGAAGGTGAAACCTTATTGATGGTTGCTAAAGATGAAAAGCAAATTGAGCCAGATGTTTGGTATGTGGATACTGGCTGTAGCAACCACATGAGTGGTAGTAAGTCTTCTTTCTCTCATCTGAATGAAAATATGCAATCTACTGTGAGTTTTGGTGATCATTCTACTGTGAAAGTAATGGGAAAAGGTGACATTAAAATAAAAACCAAGAATGGTTTTGTGGAAACAATATCTAATGTATTGTATGTTCCTGATTTGAAAAGTAATTTATTGAGTGCTGGCCAATTACAAGAAAAGGGTTATGTGATCACTATTAAAAATGGTGTTTGTGAAATATATGATTCTGTTAGAGGTGCTATTGTTGTTATTCAGATGAGTTCAAACAGATTGTTTCCATTAAAGATTGAAGGAATCCAATCTAGTTTAATGGCTGAAATGAAAGATCCTTCATGGTTGTGGCATTTTCGCTATGGCCATTTGGGCTTTGGTGGGTTGAAGACGCTCCAACAGAAAAATATGGTGACAGGCCTCCCTCAAATCACAATTCCTCATTCCTTAGTATGTGAAGAATGTGTTGTTAGCAAACAACATCATTCTGAATTTGCAAAAGGGAACTCATGGAGAGCAAAGGGAATTTTGCAATTGGTGCATTCAGACATTTGTGGTCCAATAAATCCAATTTCTAATGGAGGTAAAAAATATTTAATTACCTTCATTGATGATTTTTCTAGAAAAACGTGGGTTTATTTTTTACAGGAAAAGTCAGAAGCTTTCTCTACATTTAAAAATTTCAAAGCTCGTGTGGAGAATGAGACAGGAAAGATGATTCAGACACTTCGCACATGATACAATCAGGTTGGTGGTTGCATTGGCTGCACAAAATTCTTGGCCTATTTACCAGCTAGATGTCAAATCGGCATTCTTGCATGGGTACTTAGAGGAACAAATATTTATTGAACAACCCCCTGGTTATGAGAAAGTTGGAAATGAGCATAAAGTTTACAAATTGAAAAAGGCACTTTATGGACTAAAACAAGCCCCTCGAGCTTGGTATAGTCGCATTGAGTCTTATTTTCTTAAGGCTGATTTTATAAAGTGTCCTTATGAACATACACTCTTTGTTAAGATTGGTGATGAAGGAAAAATGCTTATTGTTTGCTTATATGTAGATGATCTTATATTCACTGGAAATTGTGATGTTATGTTTGAAGAATTTAAAAAGTCTATGATGAATGAGTTTGAAATGACTGATCTTGGTATGATGCATTACTTTCTTGGCATAAGTGTAGCACAATCAAGTGATGAAATTTTTATTTCTCAAAATAAATATGTGGAAGATATTCTAGACAGGTTTCAGATGAAGGATTGTAATCCTGTGCACACTCCAGTTGAATGTGGCTTGAAGTTACATAAAGATCATGGAGGAAAGAAGGTTGACAGCACCTTCTACAAACAAATTGTGGGAAGTTTGATGTATCTCACTGCAACAAGACCAGACATAATGTATTCTGTGAGTTTAATTAGCAGGTATATGGAAAATCCTACAGAAATACATTTGTTGGCTGCCAAGAGAATCCTTCGCTACTTGCAAGGAACAAGAACTTTCGGGATATTTTACAAGAAGGGTGTAAAATCTGATTTAGTGGGATTTACTGACAGTGATTATGCAGGAGATCAAGATGACAGGAAGAGCACATCAGGTTATGTTTTTATGACTGGTACAGGTGCTATTTCTTGGGCATCGAAGAAGAAACCAATTGTCACTTTGTCAAGCACAGAAGCTGAATTTGTTGCTGCTACAGCTTGTGCATGCCAAGCCATTTGGCTAAGGAGAATTCTTGAAGAACTTCACTTCAAGCAAGAAGGAGCAACTTTAATTTATTGTGACAATAATTCTGCAATTAAATTGTCAAAGAATCCAATTTTACATGGGAGAAGCAAGCATATAGATGTGAAGTATCATTTCTTAAGGGATCTTACAAAGGTTGGTATAATTGATCTTATTTTTTGTAGAAGTGAGGATCAAGTTGCTGATTTGTTTACGAAGCCTCTCAAATATGTTGCGTTTCAAAAGCTCAGGGGATTACTTGGCATATGTTCCATGGAGAAAGTCAAAGGATTTGGAGTAAACTGAATTTTTCAAGAACATCAGTTTAAGTGAGGGAATGTTAGAGTCTCTTTGTTTTTTGTCCGTTAGAAAATTCAATGGTCTTTTAAGTTTGATGTAACGGCCATGTGCTGCACTAAAGTTGTTTGATGAGTCTTAACGGTGTCATAATGGGTCAGTTTTGGGTAGTATAATGAGTCATTAAGTTAGAGTTTATTTGGGTGTAATGTTATGTTTTTCAGTTTTAGTTTCTGATTTATATTAAGTTTGAGTCAGTTTATGAAATTTGTATTCCCTCTTTAAACATTGTGAGTTATATTTCTGCATCTTAATTTTTCTCTATCAATATCTACGTTTCAAGCCCAAAGGACTCTTACGTGGAGTAGAGAGATATAAAATAATTAATTTAACCTCATCCAAAATCTTAAGATTTTGAGTTGATCGAACTTACGTTTATCACTTGTACCTGAGAATGTATTGAATCACAATGAAGAATCTAAATGTCCCATTTAATTCATCCTCTAACTTCATTCTTCTAATTGTACAATATAAAGATTTAATTTTTAGTTACATCTCTATTTCATATAGTCTATCAAAAAGATTCGGGTGAATATCTTTTGAGTTAATTTTCAAGGGATATGTTATTTTATATACTTTTTTTCTCTTTTACATTTGTTTATCACACTCCAACATTATTACATCATAATCTTAATAAGAGAGAGAAATAATAAAAGTAATTGAGATTCCGATATAATGTTGTTAGAGAATGGTAATGGTAGGCAAGAATAGACAGAAAATGAGATAGGTAGAATAACTTATCTCAATTTTTAATACAATTTTGTTAACAAAACTTATTCATAAAAATTTTGCCTTAATTTAAACCGATATTAAACTGACCCTAACAAAGTCAAAAAATTTACAATGAAAATTAAATCCGTAAATTATATAATATGGTGTTACCAGTTTAAAATTAAACTGTCCCTCAAAGTGTTAATTGATTAATGTAAATTTATTTGTAAAATTAACTACCACATTGCAAAAGTTGGAAGTGTTTGTTTATACCAAATGGTGGTAGCTCAGTTGGCGCATGGGAGCTGAGCAGGTGGGGGTGAGGGCATGTGTTCGAACCTTCCCAGTACCACCTTTGGGAGGAGTTTAAAGCCTTAATCCTGGACCCGCCCGAATCGGACTAGTCGCGAAGCGATGAACCGATGGAATATTTCCAAAAAAAAAGAAGAAGTGTTTGTTTATCAAAAAAGAAAAAAAGAAAAAAAAGAGAGAGTTGGAAGCGTTTGTATCAGTGGCATGAAAATCAGATCGATTAGGAAATTGGTGAATGGGTGATTATTGGTTTTTATATTAGAGGGCCATATTATAAACCCGGTGTCACTCAACTGCATTGTGTAAAAATTGATGATCCGATCGATTCAATCAGTAATCCAGCTCGGTTTATAAAAAAAAAATTGATTTATTCTCTTCAATTAATATCCTTTTTTTTCACTCTCACAAATAGATCATTTATTTTTTTTTGAAATATTTGAATGGTCTGTAGCTTATTAACTTACATATATTATGTACCTATAACAATAGTATTATCTTGGTTATGCAATATTCAGAAAATTTTGATTTAATTAGAGATGACATATACTGAATCCTGAAATATCGATATTACAAGTATTATATGTTTAATTGATCTTTTATTGGATAATGATATATAATTTATTATTTTTTATATTAAAATATTTAAAATTGATATTATTTTTTTACATGTATTTAAATATATTTATTATTTTTAATATAAATTATAGATTTACATATATTTACCGAATTAGATAATTGAATTAATGTCCCCTTAATTAAACGAGTGATCTAATAACTAGTAACTCGATCGGGTCGGTCAGTATAAGGGGTCGGGTTTAATTAGAAGAGCACCTCGTTTCGATGTTTAGAGAGAACTAACTAACCTCTTGCTTTTGGTTAACTCTGTTTCTCTTCACGTTCCTGTTTATCTGTCTCCATTTATTCCGACAAACCAACCGCTACAGTCACACAGTGTGCTTGTTGTGCACATGAAGATTCTCTTAAGGGGCCAAGGTCTTTTTTTTTCTTTTTCTTTTTTCAATTTTGATAAATACATTATCGTCGTCCTTATTATCATATACTCGTTTCAGGGTTGCAATTTGAAATCTTATTATTCTTATTTAATTTTGGTTGCAGTTCTGAAGTTTCGCTTTGCTCTTAAATGTCTGAAAATAGACCCATTATTCAAGAAGTTATCATCGTCCTCTTCAAATGGGACTCCTTTTTGTTCTTCTGGAACGTATGGGAAAGTTAGTTCCTTTGTTGATGATACCCACCAAGACAATGCAACAAAAGTGGAGGGTATGAGAAAGTCAGTTCATGATGTATGTCGGATGTTGGACACTGGTCCTTGGGGACCTGCCCTTGAGGATGCTCTCAACTCGTTTGATGAAATGCCTCAACCAGAATTTGTTGCTGGGGTAATAAGGAGGTTGAAGGATGTGAAGTTGGCATTGCAGTATTTTAGGTGGGTGGAGGGGAAAACTGAACAAGCTCATTGCCCAGAAGCCTATAATGCACTTCTCATGGTTATGGCTAGGACCAGAAACTTGGACTGCTTTGAACAGATTCTTGAGGAAATGAGTATGGCTGGATTTGGACCATCTAATAATACTTGTATTGAACTGGTTGCTAGTTTTGTTAAGTCGCGGAAGCTAAGAGAAGCTTTTGGTGTTATTGAAACAATGAGGAAGTTCAAGTTTCGTCCTGCTTTTTCGGCTTATACGACACTGATTGGTGCCCTCTCTGCAGCTCATGAAGCTGATCTCATGCTCACTCTCTTTCATCAAATGCAGGAAATAGGTTATGAAGTAAGCATACATTTGTTTACTACACTTGTTCGAGTGTTTGCCAGGGAGGGCCGCATTGATGCTGCTCTGTCCTTGCTGGATGAGATGAAAAGTAACTCGTTTGATGCTGACCTTTTGCTCTATAATGTATGCATAGATTGTTTTGGCAAAGTTGGCAAGGTGGATATGGCCTGGAAATTCTTTCATGAAATGAAAGCACAACGGTTGGTGCCTGACAACGTGACATATACTAGCATGATTGGGGTTCTTTGCAAGGCTGAGAGGTTGGATGAAGCTGTTGAGTTGTTTGAAGAACTGGATCTCGACAGAAGTGCCCCTTGTGTTTATGCTTATAACACCATGATTATGGGTTATGGTTCAGTTGGGAAATTTGATGAAGCATACAGTTTACTTGAGAGGCAAAAGAGAAAGGGATGTATACCTAGTGTAATTGCATATAATTGCCTTCTGACCTGCCTAGGAAGAAAGGGTAAAGTAGAGGACGCATTGAGAATCTATGAGGAAATGAAAAAAGATGCAGCACCCAATCTTGCAACCTACAATATTTTAATTGACATGCTTTGCAAGGCAGGAGAACTCGAAGCTGCTCTAAAAGTTCAGGATGCCATGAAAGAGGCTGGCTTATTCCCTAATATCATAACTGTAAATATAATGATTGATCGGCTATGTAAAGCTCAAAGGCTTGATGAAGCTTGCTCCATATTTTTAGGATTGGATCATAAAGTTTGCACCCCTGACACATTTACATTTTGTTCACTTATCGATGGCTTGGGCAGACATGGCAGGGTGAATGATGCCTATAAGCTTTATGAAAAGATGTTAGATTCTGATAAGACTCCGAATGAAGTGGTATATACGTCCCTTATTAGGAACTTCTTCAAGTGTGGTAGGAAGGAGGATGGTCACAAAATTTACAAAGAGATGTTGCATAGGGGCTGTTCTCCTGATCTGATGCTCCTTAATACTTACATGGATTGTGTTTTCAAAGCTGGTGAAATTGAGGAGGGTAGGGCTTTATTTGAAGAAATTAAGGCTCACGGGTTAGTTCCTGATGTTCGGAGCTACTCAATTTTAATTCACGGTCTTGTGAAAGCAGGTTTTTCAAAAGAAACATATAAATTGTTTTATGAGATGAAAGAAAAAGGATTGCATTTGGACACCCGTGCTTACAACACTGTTATTGATGGATTCTGCAAGTCTGGTAAGGTCAATAAAGCTTACCAACTGCTGGAGGAAATGAAGACAAAGGGTCTCCAACCTACTGTTGTAACTTATGGTTCTGTCATTGATGGACTTGCTAAAATTGACAGGCTCGATGAAGCATATATGTTATTTGAAGAAGCAAAATCAAAAGGTGTTGATTTAAATGTAGTTATCTATAGTAGTCTTATTGATGGGTTTGGGAAGGTGGGAAGGATTGATGAAGCATATTTAATTTTGGAGGAGTTGATGCAGAAAGGTCTGACCGCAAACGCATACACATGGAATTGTTTGCTTGATGCATTGGTGAAAGCTGAGGAGATAGATGAAGCTCTGGTCTGCTTTCAGAACATGAAAAGCTTGAAATGTTCTCCAAATGAAATAACTTACAGCATTATGATAAATGGTCTTTGTATGGTTAGAAAATTTAATAAGGCCTACGTGTTCTGGCAAGAAATGCAGAAACAAGGGTTAAAACCCAATACTATCACATACACCACCATGATTTCAGGACTTGCAAAGGCTGGAAATGTTCAAGAAGCGAAAGGCCTCTTTGAGAGATTTAAGGCAAGTGGGGGCATACCTGATTCAGCTTGTTATAATGCTATGATAGAAGGACTAAGCGGTGCCAATAAAGCAATGGATGCATATACACTTTTTGAGGAAACTCGACTGAGAGGTTGTCGTATACATAGCAAAACATGTGTTGTTCTTTTAGATGCATTGCATAAGGCTGACTGCCTTGAGCAGGCAGCTATTGTTGGTGCTGTCTTAAGGGAGATGGCAAAGTCTCAACATGCTACAAGATTCTCTTGAGAACAGGTTGCATATATTGTACTCGTACTGGAATAGAAGCTGTTGGTGAAGAAAATGGGGAAGATCTAGTTGATGTTCTTTTAAGGCTTCAGAAGAATAGTGACCTCGAACATCCTCTATCTGACAGTATTGTCAAAACAACCATTTTGGTTAGTATATTTCTGTTAAAAATCCATGCAAAATTGCCATAGCTTTTCAGTATTTTTTCTGGGTTAACAATTGTTTGATGCGGACAAAGTAGGATATACTAGTCTTGAACATCTTTTATAGTATTGTCAGAGCAATCATTTTTTTCTCTCAGTATTTCACCTATAGAAAACCTTGCGAAATTTCAAAATCTTGAGTCATATAGTAGAGTCCTCCTAAGATCAGTCATTTACAACTGGCCTAGGTCCACTTCTTATTATCGCACTTAAACTGATTGTTGACTTAATTTTCATAGTGGGCTATCAAATTTGAACATGGTAGGCTACTTGTTTTTCATATGGAAAAACATGCTACAATGTTGGCTATTAGCTTTCACACTAAATGGAAATTTGCGTATATAAAGGGTGCTTGAACAAGTTCTAAACACACCAGAAGAAAAGCATAGCAAATGCTTTAGAGAAAGTTTAGAGAGAGAGCTAAAGTTAAGAGCATTTCTGGTGTGAGGGAGTTAGAGAAAATAATAGTAAAATTATTTTCTCATATAGATAAATTTTGCAATATTCTAGATATTTTTAGTGGATTTCTGAGAGTTCTTCCGGTGATTCTTTTCAGTTGAGTTTTCTACGTAAAATCTTGTTTGTTACTAAATAAGTGTTTTTTGTACATGTTGATTTTTTGGCTGGTGGAATTATATAGATAACGTTAATTTATATTGGTGTCTAGGAAAGTGGTTCGAAATGCATACACCTTTAAGTTTAGTGGTTATTTAATTAGTCACCTTTGTAGTCACACGGAAAAACTCCACTTGACTTACACTAACCTGACCAATAAATTTTTAACATAAACAATAAATGAATTTGATGGATTCAAATTGAGAGGTAACTTTATTGGAAAACTCATATTAATGTTAAGCTAAACTGATAAATTTGATTCTGTGATGAATTCTTGGTGATTATTTTACATAATGTAATGCTCCAAGATCTCTTTTAGGACATTTTCAGTGCTGGAAGTGACACTTCATCAACAACTATCGATTGGGCAATGTCAGATCTTGTGAAAAACCCAAGGGTGATGTAGAAAGCACAAATTGAAGTAAGAATGGTATTTGATGGGAAAGGATATGTGGATGAAGCAAGTATTCATGAACTGAAATACTTGAGATCAGTTATCAAAGAAACCTTGTGTCTACATCCACCTATTGCATTGTTACTTCCAAGGGAATGCAGTGAAAAATGTGAGATTTATAGGTATGAGATACCAGCCAAGAGCAAGGTCCATTGTTAATGCATGGGCAATTGGGAGGGATCCCAACTATTGGATTGAAGCTGAGAAATTTTATCCAGAAAGGTTCCTTGATAGCTCAATTGATTACAAAGGTGCAGAATTTCAGTTTATCTCATTTGGTGCTGGAAGAAGGATATGCCCGGGCATCACATTTGGCATTGTTAATGTTGAACTTTCACTTGCAAATTTGCTTTTCCATTTTGATTGGAAGGTGGCTAAAGGAGACAAGCCTGAAAAGCTTGATATGACTGAATCCTTTGGCTTGTCTGTAAAAAGAAAACAGGATTTGCAGTTGATTCCTATCACTTATCACTCAGCTACAAGTTAAGGGCTTAAGGCCATATTGTAGAAACTTTTGTGTGTACTCCCTCTCAGACATTGGCCATAATAATACCCAATCAAGCTCTTAATTTATCAATAATTGATTTGTCATTCTTTCTCTTCTTCCTTTTTTTTTATTTTCAGAAATTTGGCATGTCTTATAAAGCAAGTCCTTTAGAATTAATTTCGATAACTTTTGAAATCTGAACATGAGTTAATGAGTTGTCTGTTAATCTGTCTCGGTACAAATAGTATCATGCTGACTAAAAGAAGTTGAAATGGCTGAAAAAAAATTTAGTGGCTATGAAGAATAAACTTAAAGAAGCAAAAGATGGCTAAAGTAAATGCCAAGAGGCTGACACCTACGACTGAAACCAGACATTAGACCCACCAAATACATTTTTTAGCAGGGGGTAAGTTTTGGGGATTAATTTCATATTCGATTCAAAAAAGTTAAAATTTATCGAGATATTTAAGAAGCCGAATCAACTCAAAGACATAATTAAAATCGGTATAAAAATAAATAAATAAATGGGGCATTGGAAATTCTTATACTTAAGAAAATGACTTTTATGTTCTCCTAGCAAAATCTACCATGATGAAGATGCAAAGTCTCATATTTTCATTAATTAAAAATGGGAAATGTGATTACCAAAAAAAAAGAAGGGAAATGTAAATATAATATTATAAGAAAATTATTGTGGTTACATGTAGACACAATAAAATCATGGGTACCACAAGTTTTTTCTTTTCTTTTTTTATCTCATTTTCTCTCTCTCGTTGGCTTAGTCTGGAGGAAATTTATTGTTGCTTACAGCAACGTAATACAAACATAACCCACTAAAAATACAAAATTAAAATTTATTCTAAGCAGAGTATTATTTTATTTTATTTTAAGAAGAGAGATGTTCTCATGTGAATATTTTACCTCACATGATTTAAAATTTTAGAATGATAATTAATTTAGAACACAATATATTGTTACCAATGTGATTTTAGAATTAACCAAACTCCTTTCGTACAGGTGGTAAGGAGCGTCTCTTAACCAGAAGTCTCGAGTTCGAATCCTGAGAATGAAAAAAAAAAAGATTTGGGAGAGCCGCCCCCAGATTTGGAAGAGCCACCCCCGAAAGAGTCCAACAATACTCGATTAGGGATTAGTCTTCGATTATAGTCAGAGAATACCCTTTATATTACTGAAAAAATGTGCTTTTAGAATTATAAAAAAAGAAAAGAGAACCGTGAAGCAAAGGTGGAACTGTGGGTTACTTTTTCTCTCTTTCCTTTCTTTTTCACTTTTTATGTGTTGCACTGTCTCGTACAATATGATAAAAATATTCTCCATACAAATAAAAAGTAAGTGAATTAATAAAAAATATGTAGTTAAAAAAAATAAAAAATTATTCAAGTTACAACCCATTAGGGTTAACCTGGTGAGGAGTGTGGGTAAATAAGGTGTGTGTTCAATGTGTGAAGAAATACAGAGTCAGTGTTCTTTCTTCATTTTTATCCAAAAAAAAAAAAAAAAAAAGTAAAGTTTTCTTTCTTCATTTCTTCTGTTTTAGGCGCCATTTTCATCTTCCTCACTCTCTCTCTCTCTTTTGCTTCATTTCACATCAACCCGTTACTCTCTCTCTCTTCTGCTTAAGAACAAGCCTCTTATTCTCATTCTCTTCTGATCAAAAGTCGGTGACTTTTGCCAAACCCATTGTTTCCTCCACTCTTTTCTTCCAAAGTTTGTACCTTTCTAGGTTTTTCATGAACTCTCTACCCAAAACAGAACCTGCGTCCCCATCTGTGGCGTCGAGCAGCCATGGAGACTTTGAGGGGAAGAGCATTCCGGAACTCATCTCAGTATTGCGTTCTGCTTATCGCGTGGATGATTTTGACAGAGTTGAAAAGGTTTTGGTGGCTGGGGATGAGAGACTCAGAGCTGAGATTGGGTCACTCCTACAGAAGATTGAGATGGAGAGGCTAGAGAGGATTCAAGCTCAAGAAGAACTTATGAAAAGAGAGGAACTGTGTGAGAGAGGCAAGAAAGTGCAGGAGAGTTATGAAACATTACTGAAAGAAGTGAAGACAAATGGATTAGTTGATAAAAATACTATTGAAGAGCTAAGGAATAAAAACCTTGAATTAGAGCTTGAAAATTTCAAGCTGAAGGAGTTGAAGAAAAAATGGGTGGAAGATAGCAATGTTTTGCATAAGCTTAGGATCAGAGTCTGTGAGTTGGAGGATGAGAAGCTAGATGACAAGAATACTTTGGCTGCACTTAGGATAAAAAACAATGAATTAGAAGAAGGAGTAAAGAAGAATTTGGCAACCATTGATGAGTTGAGTACTCAAAATCACAAATTGGAAGACGAGAAGCTCAGGCTTAAGGCATTGGTTGAGTCTTTGGAGAGGAAATTTGGAGAAATGAATCAAAGGGTTGTGAAGTTGGAGGTGGATACAAAACTTTTAATTAGTGCAGATGCCTCTGGTTGTGGAAACATTAAAGGGGAGCCTCCAGCTGATAGTAAGGGTACTTTTCAAGTCATAGATAAAGAGAATGAAGAGTTGAATGAAATGGATGTTAATGGCTACAAGTTTGGAATTGACACTGGAGGCCCTGCTCCTTTGCAAAGAAATGAAGATACTCCCCACTCTCTTGGTGTTGGCACTACTCAGTTCCCAAGCAAAGCAAAGAAAGATGCTCTAGGTGCATCAGGTATGAAAATTCTGCATACAAATACGCATTTTGTGAATATTACTTTAGAAATATTGAATTAGATAGAAGTGATCAGATGAATGAACTTTGGTCACATTTTTAGGTAGTTGGAACCATGATGTTTCCTGCTTTATTAAGGCAATGTGTATGTAAAGACTATGGTAGAGAGAAATGTTTTAATAACTTAGTTGAATTGTTGAGTGTTAGGCCCCAACACATGGCCAGTCACTTTATTTCAATTTTGTAATCTTCTGCTTAAGTTCCTTTGTTGACAGAGATAGGAGTGGCTAGGAGGAAAAACTCTTGTTATATTGTCCTATAACAGTCCTGTAATCCCTTCTAATAATCTATCGGAAATAATAAAATCCGCAGACAATTTTTCTATGATCTGTCGAAGGTCCTAACAGTGAGGCTACTAGTTCTTAGCCTAACTGGTTTCTTAGGTGATTGAACGATCATGCAACCATAATTAATCACAATTTTAGACCATAAACTCATCACATCATCCATTCCTATTTTCAAAGTGAAAATGCCATAAAATTTCCCACAAGTTTTAACTTGTAACTGTTGAGGTTTTCTTTTGATTTCTGTTCTCGTTTATATTTCTGTTCTCTTAGGAAACTTCAAATCATGTCTTTTGTGATTTCTTCTTTTTCTCTTGATAAAATTTTCTTTCCATAAAAACAAAAAGAAAGGGCAAACGAAAGTTGGTAAGAAAAGCCGTTTTGTTTTTCCTATGTAAACAAGATTATAGGGTACCCTGCTGTATATATTATTTGAATTTAATGAAAGCGTATATTGTCAATTAGAAGTGCCAGAGGCTGGATCATCCATGAATGCTGAGGCAGCTACCAATATTTTATTTGGATTACAGAATCTACTATTCTATCTTTTTCAAGCTTTTGCTTGAGTTATTGTGCTGGCAAATGTAATGCTATGTAAGCTTCACATTTCTCTTTTGTCCCAGATGGGGGAAGATTGGTATCAGAGAATGTTATTGAGTTGATAGACCTTGATGATGATGATGATGACAATAGGTATATGTCGCCGGGATTGCTTGGAAAGAAGGCTATTTCTCAAATTAATGTGAAGGATGAGCATCCAAGTTCATCAGATCCAGCCCAACAGAAAAGCATTTTTACGAAAGCACAGAGGATTGAAATGGTCAAGAGAAAATTTCCTTTTTCTGATAGTGACACTTCCAGCTCGAGTTCCAGTTCTAGTTCCTCTATTGACTTATTAAACATCGATAATCTTCCATTAGGCTCCCGTGGTATTACATGTAAAAAGAAAAGTTAAACTTAGGCAGATAGTCAAAACTCTCTTTTTTGGGAAAGATCCTGGATTACCCTCTTTGCCAAGGGATATTCACTTCCTTCAGTAATGTTTCATAACTTTCCTGCACTTTCTTGCCTCTCTCACACAGTTCCTCTCTCTTCATCAGTTCTTCTTGAGCTTGAATCCTCTCTAGCCTCTCCATCTCAATCTTTTGTAGGAGTGGCCCAATCACTGCTTTCAGTCTCTCATCCCTAGCCACCAAAACCATTTCAACTGTGTCAAAATCATCCACACAATACGCAGCACACGATATTTAATACAGACATGTTTAGATTAGTTTAGATTGGCTCTGTTGCCAATCTTGTAAGTGGAAGTTTAGATTAGTTCCTAATATAGACATGTTGGAATTGTATATTATTGATATGGTAGTCACAGTACCCTTGTATGTAAGTGTACTTTATTTAACTGATAAATTCAAACTCATCTACTATGTTTAATTGTGTGTTTATCATGGATGCATGAACTATATGTATTAACGATATAGATACTTGTGTACTGTCGTAATTAATTTGACAGATTAGTGTTGAAAATGGTTTGTTAAAGGTTTGAACTTGGAAGTCGCAATTTTCAGCTGACATTGTGGGGTTGTGTCTGTGTTAACTCAATAGGTGTGGGTTAGTGATGTGGTGTTTTAATAGTCTGCAACAAAATATATATGCACGTATACATATTGTCATGTGCCAAAAAGCAAGTGATATTTTGGGTAAGTAACTATATTCAAAATTCTGTATTGTCATGTACCCTCCACCAAAAAAGCTATAATTTTGTTTTCCTTTTCTAGAACAATTCCATGCAGAACTTATATAGGTGTGTTTGGTACAAGAGAAATTTTTTGGTGACCGGGAATCGTGATTAATGGGAATTCAGTAGAAATTGAGTTTACTTGGAATCTTACGAAAGAGTTGTTTGGTTCGTCAAAATATTACCGGGAATATTGGGTAAAAATTACTGATTCCATATTTGGTTTAGAACGAAATATGACTTGGAATATGAGGTTATTTTACAAAAATAGCCCCAAACTATTTTTACTTTTGTAATTGATAGATTGGGTCTAGATTTTTATGTGTATTGGGGTATTTTTGTCTCAAAATTTATTGTTGTGTTTTCCCTTTACTTGGTATTCTGATTGGTATTCCGAATTACCATATTATTTTTGGTAATCTGAATAGTGACTTTTCTTTATAAATCAAATTACCGGTAATCCTTAGATATCCAGGAATCGTAATTTATTCCTTCTACCAAACGTGGTAATTACATTTACCAAAGAAGGATTACCAGTAATCCTCCTCAAAAATTTGAAACAAACACCCCCTAATAGTTCAGGGGTTTACTTTCGTCATGTTGCTGGAAAGGAATAACATCTCCTACAGACTTAATGTATTTGGTGGATCGTGCAAACTTTTTTTTTTTAAAAAGGAGGGCTCAAAAATTTGAAGTGTTACTAGGAAAATGGTTTTCCTTTCTTATAATATAACATATATATTTATCAAGTAAGACTGCATACAAAAATTATCTCCACTCCACATTCCTTAGTCGGGTTTAACGGAAAGTGATTTTTTTTATTGGGAAATATAAATTTGTTGTTATAAGAAACAAAATTTTCTTCTGTACAGAAATCGCCACTTTATTTATTTATTTTTTAAATAAATGGACCCCACTTTTTTTGACCCTTTTGCCCCTCATTAATTAATTAATAACCAATTTGTCCCTGATCAAGAACTATCCACCAACCTGCCCCCTTTTAGTCGACTACCTTGCTGTTTTAGTCGAGCAAATGGTCAATCTTCAGAAAGTGGACTACCGCAAATTTAGTCGACTAAAAAATCATCTTAATCGACTACATTTTTGGGATATTTAGTCGACTAAGTATCGATATTTAGTCGACTAAATGTCGACTGAAACCCTATATTTTCCATGTTTTCGGTCTCATTTCGATTGTTGTTGTTGTGTAAACCTAAATAGCTCCCTTTGTTCATGTGTAATCCTCTCAATCCGATTGTATTTCATCCCACCATCTCTACAGACCTAATATTGTGAAATCATTGTCATTGCCCAATTCCAAACCCCAAAATCCGAACCCAAACCCCCAATTTCAGAACCCAAGTCCCAATTTCGTGAGGAAGATGAGCACAAGTCCAAACATGTATGTGACAATGATCTACTATGATGGAAAGCATTATGAAGGCCCCAATGGTGTTCAATTTGAAGGAAAAACGAAAATGTTGAAAATCAAACGGGGCACTACATACAATGAGTTAAAGGAGAGAATTCAACAAAAATTGGGTTTGCAAGGCAGCTAATGCGTTCAATGGATGATTGCCAGGGTAGAGACAACAGTTGGTAAGGATGCTATTTACTACATTGGTAACGATATATGTGATGATGAAGATGTCGAATGTGTCATAGATGCAATTGTTGACCGAAAATTTCAAGATTTTATTGAGATATATGTTGAATTAGATTGTGGTCAATCTTCATCTGCACCCATGCATACAAGAAGTGAACCGTATTTTGGTCATGAAGAAATAGTAGTCGATTTATCTGCACCTGCACATGTCATAAGTCAGATAACACTGCAGGAAATAGATGAGGATGAACAGGATGCCGATATGGACAGCGATGAGGACGGTGAACCTGAGAGTGTTATTCCACTAGGTGACACGTCAGATACTGACGTAGAGGGTGATTTCGACGCTGACACAAGCTCACCATCCCCGGGTTCGCAGGTTACGAGACCACTTCGTGTTGACCCTGTTAGCAGTGGTAAGATTTGTTTTTTAAAGATTTAATTTAGCAATTATTTTTTTTGTTATGAATGGTATTGACGGTGGCATTATAATGCATCCGTAGGTTCTGAGGTCGAGCCATTTTGGAATGAAAGCTCACATTATACCTTCATTAATTGGGCTCACCCTAATGATGAGACGGAGATATTGTATGGTGACGATGATGATCACGGTGGCTGGCAATTAGGGGATCCTTTATATTTGTATCAGGAGTTTCGTAGCAAATCTGAAATGCAACATGCAGTCAAATTATATTATATGAAGGCTCACCGTACTGCCGTTGTGGCAAAAAGTGATGACCATAGATTTGTGATGAAGTGTCGACACCATAATGATGGACGTCCCTGGTATGTGAGGGCATTGTTGCCGAAGAATGGAAATACTTGGGTGGTTAGTAAATGGGTTAAAGAACACACCTGCCTAAACCAAGGTCTTACCCGGGATCATAGACAGTTGGATTCTGATGTGATATGTGCAACCATTATCAGTATGTATTATTCGATATATCTAACTTCCTAAGGTATGTTAACGTTAATCAGTTTGTATTCTGACTGTTGGCCGGTGTTTTTTTTTATATAGGTATGTTAAAAGAATATCCATCATTGAAGCCAGTTCTTATTCAAGAGAGGGTACAACGTTTGTATGGATACAACATATCTTACAGGAAAGCTTGGAAGGCTAAAATGAAAGCCATTGTCAAGTTATTTGGCGACTGGGATAAATCGTATGCATTCTTGCCTGGTTGGCTGACATACATGACGCAGGTTAATGTGGGTTCTGTGTTCAAGATTGATACGGACCAATGTGTTGATGAACGTCGAGTGTATACGGATAAGGCTGTCTTTCACCGAGTATTTTGGACCTTTCACCAGTGCATTGAGGCCTTCAAATATTGTAAACCCATAATCCAAATTGATGGCACGCATTTGTACGGTAAATACAAAGGAACTCTTTTGATTGCAACTTCACAAGATGGAGATGGTTACATTCTCCCTATTGCATTTGCTATTGTTCCTCCTGGTGAGAGATTGGATGATTGGTCGTGGTTTCTTAGCCTCATGCGTTTTCACGTCACGCATAAGCATGGCATTTGTCTAATATCCGATCGTCATCCCAGCATCATCAGGGCTGTAAGAGATCATGCCGGTTGGCAGCCACCATTTGCGTATCATGTGTTTTGTCTACGCCACATCGGAAGCAACTTTAACACTAAGTTCAGAGATGTGGAATTAAAGAAAACCCTGATGAAGCTAGGTACAATCTTCTTTTTAATATGTACAAATTGTATATAATTCATCCTTTTGTATCTAACGCATCATTTTGTATTTCAGGGTACTTGAGTTCAAAGATTCATTTTGATATCAGATTCCAGGATTTTATCGACAGTAACCCTCAAGTAGCTTTATGGATAGATCAGATTCCCAAAGAAAAATGGTGCAGGTCTTACGATGAGGACGGTCGGAGGTTTGGTCACATGACGACTAACTTATCTAAGTGTGTGAATAAGGTCCTGAGGGGTGCACGTAATTTGCCAATAACAGCATTGGTGAAGATGACTCAAAGTAGACTTGTTGAGTATTTCGTCAAGAGACGTGAAAAGATCCAAAAGGCAAAGGCAAAGGGTTGGAGAATTGCAAAAAAAGTTGAGGATATCATCCAAAAAAATGATCAATTAACAGTGAGCCTCCGTGTGCGGGTTTTTGATAGGGACCTGCAGCTATTTGAAGTTGAGGATGCCTACAATCAATCAACTCATGATGCAGGTGACATAATGAGGGTGGACTTGCTCAATCGCAAATGTCAATGTGGACGGTTCACATCTAGAAGATTTCCTTGCAGTCACGTCTTAGCGGTGTGCAAGGTAGAAAAGTTGAACCACTATGATTATGTTGATCCTGTGTTCTCAATTGCACAAATTGATAAGGTATATGCTGCTCATTGGTATCCAATGGGCAATGAGTTGTTGATTCCACAAATTGATGGCCCAACCATTATCCCAAATGCATCTTTGGTACGTGCACAAGGAAGACCCAAATCATCAAGGATACAGAATGAGATGGATTGGGTTGAGTCTCAACCGACAAGCAGTCAGAGTAGATGTAGCCTGTGTAAGCAAATTGGTCACAACAAACGTACATGTCCTATGAGGATTCCCAATACAAGATGAATTGCGGAGGAAGCAGGGGAGGGGCTTAATGTTTTGATGGTTTAACATTATAGGCATTTATGGTTTTATATGCTTGTATTTGATGTCATGATGTTTGTATTTGAATGTAATGACGGTGCTATGTTTGTATTTGATCTCATGATGTTTGTATTTGAATGTAATGACGGTGCTATGTTTGTATTTGATGTCATGATGTTTGTATTTGAATGTAATGACGGTGCTATGTTTGTATTTGATGTCATGATATTTGTATTTGACTCATCTTAGTTTTTTGTCATAAGTTATACAATATTGAAATGGAATTAAATTCATTACACAACATAACATAGATCCAAAAAACATAACAATTCTGCATTCATTAAAAAAAGTTACATTACATCAACGACTTAAAGGAAATACATGAACAAAACATAATAACATGATGTACACCCTAAATCTACTCGTCATCCCGTCTGTGTCCGTCTCCGAGTCGTCCTCATCTGACACATGACCATCATCCCCTGCTGCCTCAGCTACCTGACCACCTCTTGCAAGCTCCAGACGAGCAAGCTTGTCTTCCACACCCTTAAACCTTCCCTGTATGTGTCTAAACCTTTCATTCCCTTTCTTTCTACATTTTTTATGTGCCAGCGCCATCTTTCCTATCTTCTTTGTCATTGCATTTATGCCCTTCATGACATCACGCAGTGAAAATCCACCTTCAGGTTCAGCTATCTCCTCAACCTCAGCCACATCCCTCCTCATCCTCCACATCTGGCTCAACAATATGGTCATCTGGGGCAACATAAGGAACCTCAACCT